>NC_085006.1:21102891-21105391 GCF_963854185.1 Sardina pilchardus
CCTTTACGCTCAGTCCATTGTTAAATATTTCCAGCTGATGTTATGGAGCAGAATGATGACTTTTATTATCTCAAAGCCGGCTATTAATATTCCCCGAATCCTCATATTTCACCTGATCAGTTAGAAGAAAATTGATTCCTTATCTGAACTTAGTCTTTGACTTCATTCATTCTAAGTAGCATGTAAATGCATGTATTGTGGGTGTGGCTTGGTGACCTTGCAATCTGCATGCAATAAGAATATTAATAGATGGCTCACTGAAGATTGAAGCTGTTCTTAATTGTGTTGCTGGTCCTCTGATTGACATTAATTCACTTTAATGAGGGTGTTCAGATGTGTTATACATGTTTTGTGCAAACTTAATTTCCTTTTATTTTACCTAATTGCATTGTATATGATTTAAGTTAAATATATGGTTAAAGTGATTACAAAGCAACAAAACAAAACAAAAAATACATTCTTAACATTGAATGGTATCATTAAATGTCACTTTCATGAATGGTTTGAGATTAAAAACACTCATCTGAAGTGTTTTTCCAAAAACATTCAGAATACCTTACCGCACGGCTTGACATCTGGTTTACATTTGACATTGAGCGTTAATGCATTCTGCTTACGTTAAGTACATTCATGCTCTCAATTTAAACAGCATGTTGTCCAACCACTATCAGCAATTTGCAACGCACAGATAAGCAACCATAAGAAATTAAATCAGACTAGCATGTACACATTTCATGTTCCCCGTTGAGAACATATTTGTTTACATTGGTATATGTGGACACACTGACACATTATTTTGAATAGATTTATAGTCTGCCGAAAACTAGTAATTAAAAGCGTCCGCTAAAACAACTAATTATTGATTAGTCCATTAATTGTCCAGACTAATACCATCTGTCATATCCTCAACCTTTATTATCATGTAACTCTCATTATTTAGATATCAGCTGCAGCACCCAATGCAATGTAATGTATTATTAATTTATATGAATTATGATTCCATTCCACATAATAATATTAACCAGAGATTAAACTTAATAGTATGACTTCTGTCCAATGATGAGTCTCCAGCATGCTTTTTTAAACAGTATAATGAGTACCTGATATTTTGAAACAGCTTAATGCAGACTTGTTTAGAGAAAAGAAAAATGGTAAAAAAAGTGACAAAGAAGTTTTTTCCTTTAAAAGCAGACTTTGCAATCAAATTAAAACTGTTGCAATAATAGAAAGTCTGGTTTAAGCTCTTTACTTCGGAGGAAGGCACTACATTTCATTCTTGTGATGAAATGAATGGAGGGGGGTTTGGTTTTATGTAGCTAAGGGCTACACTCAGATTCACACACACACACACACACACACACACACACAGACTCAGTCTCTCCCTGGTGCAGTGTGTGCTGATAGGTGATGCCGTTCTCTCGATGAGTCCGGGGCTGTTTTTCTCCACGGGTAACCTGATAAATTTGAGTATCGCTCACTCACAGCTGCTGCCCCCCCCCCCCCCCCCCCCCCCCCCACACACACACACTCACACACCCTAAAGCCCCCCATACCCCTGTGCCCCCCCCATACCCCTGCGCCCCAGCCCGAGGCACTAATGCAGCCCATGTGCTTGCAGCTCCCAGAATGCACAGCTGTCTCATAAAAAGAATATTTTGGGTTTAAGAGGAACGTTATTACATCACTAGTAACATTCACTATCGCGTGGCGCGCTCTGCTAAGATGCTAATGGCTCTATTCAGCGTGGCTATCAGGAAACACTGTACAACTCTTTCCACACAATACATTCTCATTTACACACGCAGGTGGGGGCAGGTGTCAATGGGCACATTTATTGAAAAGGGGGCCTGATGAAAAAAAAGAGGAAAAAAAGGAAAAAAAAAGAAAGTTTTCAACGACTTTTTTTTTCTTTTTTCTTTTTTTCTTTTTCACCCTCTGGCAAGTCTGTCGAACATTTTCTCCTGCTGGTGAAATAAAAAGTGGAAATGAAACCCAAACGAAATCAAATAAAGCTCAAAGTGACACCTCGAGCGTGTCAAGCGGAGGCGCGAGCGAGTGTGCGAGCGAAACGGCGGGTGGGAGGGACGGTGCGACGCTGGCGCAGGGCGCAGGGCAGGGCGTTTGCGTGGTGAGAGGAGCGCATCGGTGGTTTATGGTCGGGACGAAGGGTGGCGTGTTTCAAGTGGGAGTGGGTCATTACGGAAGGTTCCAGAACAGAATGGGACTCATTAGCGTGCAGCATGTGGCTCAGGTTAGCCTCCCAACAGCACACACAGTAATTAGACGGAGCAGAGCGGAAGAAAAAAAAAAGGGGACCCGGGCAAATGCTGACCACAGAGTCTCTGTGTGTGTGTGTGTGTGTGTGATGGAGTGCTGGTGAGTTGGCACACCTGTGTCTGGGTGTGAGAGAGTAAAAATGTGTACGCCGTTGTCTCCAGAGGTGTATGTGTGTGTGTGTGTGTGTGTGTGTGTGTGTGTGTGTGTGTGTGTGTGTGTGTGT
>NC_085006.1:21117891-21122891 GCF_963854185.1 Sardina pilchardus
ATTCGTACTCAAAATGGCCATTAAATGTATTCACATACTCATGCATAAGCATACAAACACACACACACTCTTCCACACACACACACACACACATACACACACACTCTTCCACACACACACACACACACTCTCTCTCTCTCTCTCTCTCACACACACACACACACACACACACACAGACACACACACACACATACACACACACACTCTCTCTCTCTCTCACACACACACACACACGTCCACTGGCCTCTATCGTAGCTAGTTGGGGCCGTACAGGTTTCTGTTCTGTTGGGTTTATTTTCGGCACACCCAGCAGGGCCACTGTTCAGTGCAAACCGCTGCCCTGTCTAACCACGGGCTTTTCAGGAGAGCTGGCCCGTGCATCGTCTGCCTTGGCCCAGGACTAGCCTGGCAGCGTGTTTGCCTTGGGAGAAGTTTACCTTCCAGAAGCATATATGTTTATGGAGCAGAAACTCCCTACGGGGCCAGAACAGCCCACAGGATGGAAGATCAAACTTTTTTCTTTTTCCTTTTTTTTAAATCGTAGTCAAATTTTATAGGAAAGTGCAGAGAAAGAGAGAGCGATAGGAGAGAGAGAGAGAGAGAGAGAGTTACCTGTAAAAGCCGGTGAACTGAAACTTTGTCTCAGCATGCCTAACGTCTCTCTCTCCTCTCTCCTTCTCTCCTTCTCTTTCTCATTTTCTTCTGCCCACACCCTCACCCACATTCACACACCTCCTAAGACACTTTCACTATACAGCACAATGTCTCTGTTCTATCAGCAACGGGCCATTGGGAATGACCACATGTAGCAGCAGGAAGATGTTTTGTACTAATATCAAATAAACTACTTATATTCGTATAAAATAAACAACTCATCTTTCAGTATTTGCCATGCTGGCTGTTCATCTGGAGCATGTAAAGCCCATATGAGTAGTATGCTGCATTTGTGGTAAACATGAAGATGATGTTTGGTTAATGCTGCTGCTGTGGCATATGGGGCCTGATCTGCTGCTGTTATGTAAGTCAGTGCACATGGGTAGTGGGGGCATATGCATATGCCTGTGTGTGAGGTGGCCTAGTGGACTTGCTTGGTGCGTGTGTGTGTGTGTGTGTCATGCACAAGTGTGTGTGTGTGTATGTGTGTGCATCTGACTTGTGTATGTGTGCACAGTATGTGTGTGCGTGTGTGTGTGATGCACAAGTGTGTGTCTGTGTCTGGGTTTCGTGCACATGTGTGTGTGTGCGCGTGTGTGTGTTTCGTGCATGTGTGCGCGTGTGTGTCGAGCGCTGCTCCCTGCTGTCCGTGTGGAATGCCAGTGGACAGGAGGATGTACAGGAGGGCAGGTCCGGGCCTCATTAACACTCAGCACCAGCTGTCCCAACACATTAGCCTCCGCCAGCGCGCCGCCCTGCAGTCGTCCAGTTAGCTGCCCAACCCGCCGGCCAGGCCCTGACCACCACCCCAGCCCCCAGCACGCTCCAGTCAGCACAGTTCATGCCACCTGCCTCGCCATGGAAACACCGGCCTCATCACTTTAGCCACCACCAGCACCACCAAGCAGGTTGAGCTGCTAACATGCAAATTTTAGTGTTAGCATATTAGCCAGGATTTTGTGTATTTAACAAGTTAGCGAGTATACACACACAAAAAAAGGCTGATGTCATGGTAGACACAACATGCTGCGAGCAGTAGCTGAGACAAAGTCTCACATTTTTACACCTCAATAAACTAACCTGTACATGCTAGCTATCATCACATTAAAGGAAAACAAATAAAAAAAATCAGTGCTAACTAGCTTGAGTCGCTACAGCCAACATCTATAGCAGCCGTCCCGGTGGCACAAAACTCGCATGCGTGGTTTTTCCGCTCAGAGGCGCTAGGGGGAAGCGAGACAGCTGTCATTCAACCCGAAATAAGTCAAATAACCATTCCAATGACTCCGAAGCTGATTAGTTAAGGCAAATTAAGCTAAAAATTGCATAGTTTCCCTTTAACTAGCGCATGCTATCATTAACCTGTTCATCAACTTGTTAGCATAACAATTCTAGCTTAATAATGAGAATCATGGGCTCATTAAACCTGTTGAAGGAAAAAGTCCTGCAGTGAAAACCACTCAGCTTGGAAGTTTAGAGAAATCCGTTGAGTATGTAGCTAAGCTAAGTAGAGAGAAAACTTTGTTTGTTGTCAAGACAAAATCATTTGGTTTCTCAAATTTTTCACAAATTTCAAATGTGTTTCTCACTAAATGGCAGTGATGTCAAGTATGAAGTCTTTAAGGTATTAAAACATGGTTTTGAAGTAAAGTATTTAACGGCAGCATACTGTAAATATGAACAAAACAAGCTGTGTGCAGATAGACTCGTGTACAGATAGAGTGTGAGCCTGAGGCTCGACTGGTGGACGGACGGTGTCTCATGGACACTCAGGGCTGACATCTCCCAGCAGGCAGTGGGCTCATCATCAGCCACGCGCTCCACTTCCTGTTTGAGGGGATCCGGGGGTCAGGGGGGTCACGGCGCGACGTCCTCCCTTCGCTCGTCTCGTAATTAACCCTGCGCATCCTGCACTTCCTCGCGTTTCACACTCGGCAAAGCACGGAAATATAAAACTGTACACACACGCTGGCCTACCCTACGACCCCCCTCACTCCACCACCACTCCAGCGTGCGCACACACACACACACACACACACACACACACACACACACACATTGACAAAAACACAGTCTTTCTCTTTCACACATACGCACAGACACATTAGTACACACTCTGTATGTGTGTGTCACACATAGAAACAGACTTGCTCTACGGACACACACACACACACCCAAACATTTACCCACACACACACACACACCCACAGATAGACACACACCCCCACACACATAAAGCTTCAGGAGGTGTCAGCAAGGGATGTGTAAGTGAGCCGTTTGCAATCAAGGCGTAATCAGGGCCCTGCCCCCCCCCCCACACACACACCCCTTTCCTCCGGTCACCCTTCTCTCCTCTCACCCCTTGTTCTTCCCCCCTCTCCACTCCTCTCCACTCCTCTGTTTTTTCAGACACTGGGAGTCTTTCCTCCAGAAGCCTGTTTATTTATGCTGGAACCCAGAATCAGATGGTTTAACATGGAAACACTTATGTGTGCTTCCCATGTGTGCTGGATGCCCGAGGCTGGGGTCCTGCATGTGTGTGTGTGTGTGTGTGTGTGTCTGTGTGTGTGTTAGAGAGAGAGAGAGAGAGAGAGAGAGAGAGAGAGAGTGTGTGCGTGTATGTGTGTGCACATGATGTGTGTGTGTCTCTAATGTGCCCTCTTCTGTCACTCAGCAGATAGCGGAGACTTCTCCCTTCTTCCCTCCGACGTTCTGGACGACATGGGCGTAGTCGACGGAGATTCCACTCTCATCAAGCCCGTCGTCGCCGGGAACAACCTTCCCTCCCCGGTTCTGTCGGGCGAGGTGGGTTCCCCGCTTGACGACGACTCCCCCTTCCAGGCCTCCATGTTCCTCTCCGAGGGGGAGGGGGAGGCGGCGGGAGCCATGCCCGAGGTGGAGCTGCGTGAGTCGGGCGCGTGGCCGGAGACGCTGGGGGTCTGGAGCTGCAGGAGGATGGAGGTCGGCGAGAGGCTGGGGCCGTGCGGAGCGGAGATGATGGGGCTCGCGCAAGCACACGACTGGGAGGTAGTGTGAACTCAGTGCTTATATTTATGCACACACACACACACACACACACACATGCACACACACAGACATGCACGCACACACACACGCACGCACGCACGCACGCACACACACACACACACACACACACACACACACACACACACACACACACACACACACACACACACATTCCCACTGTTTCAAGGCACTTTGGGGCCTGAAAAAGGGACCTGGGGGCCTTACATTGAAACAAACTGTTCCCCCCTCACACACACACATCATCAAGATCTTCAAATGTTTTTTTTTCCTTTAACAAAATTATTTTCAGAAAATGTGGTGCATTTGAACATGGACCCCCACCACCACTCCGTGCAAAACTTTATAAACAACATCCAGGAAGTGCGAGACACATGCATAGTAATAACATCACAATGCAAAACAAAACAATCTAAAAAAATAATTGATTACAGTACATGGACATTTACAGTAAGTGCAAACAATGTCCACCATCCTGTGCAAAAATGTTTACAACTGGTGCTTGCGGGCCTTGGCTAAATATTCAGTTATGAACACAACAGTGACTAAGCAAGAAGAAAAGGTTGTGTGTGGTGAGCTAGCTTTAATATATGTGTCTTGTTTACTGTAGATGTTTAGAGAGATCAATTTTAGCACATTTTATCAAGACCACTGCATCCATGCTTATGTTTATGTTTTCTACACTGATATTGCCTGTAGCACATTGAAATCATCGAGAACTAGAAAAGCACTCCCAAACGAAAAAACATAACTGCCTTCTGGATCCAGACGGTGATATGGATCCCAACACTCCAAAAATGTAATCGTTTCTTCCTTGCGTCATTTGAGACCTTTCCTGAAAATGTCATCGAAATCCATCCATAACTTTTTGAGTTATCTTGCGAACAAACAGACAGACAAAGAATTAAACAGACAGACAAATTCTGAAAATTGGACTCTGATGAAGACGTTTGTAACGTCGAAACGTTAGTCATGTTTTGCACCTTTTAAAAAGAAGACATCTGTGTTGCACCGGCATTCCTCTTCTTTCATGCGCCTCTGTCCTGGCCTGGTTGCACCAGATTGTCGCATAACTGCAGAAGCACGGCGAACTTTCCTTTGTTTTCTGAAAATTGCCATTTGTGCAGGAATTAGACAGAAGCTGTCTTATTCATGCACATTCTTATTTAGCAGTTCAGAGAATAGTTTACAGCACAGTTTCCAACCTCCAGTGCTTAATTAACCTCAAAGATATGAAAAACCCTTAACCGCTAGCTATTGCCAACGTTACCTTAGGTAAGGTTGTTCAAGTAGGAGAGCTA
>NC_085006.1:21130391-21132891 GCF_963854185.1 Sardina pilchardus
TAGGAGAAGTGTGTGTGTGTGTGTGTGTGTGTGTGTGTGTGTGTACATGAATCTCTGTTTGCATGCAAATGATTCAGTAAAGCATGCCAGGTAAAATATGATGGTAATGTGGGCACCTCTGTACCAATGGGAGACACATGACTACAAACACACACACACACACACACACACACACACACACACTGAAAAAATGGATTTCAAAATGGATTAATATCTTCCGTGCTGCACAACACATAAAATGTAAGTGCAAAAAAAGTGCAATTTAAAGTAAGTGTGTGTGTGTGTGTGTATGTCTCTGTGTGTGTCTGTGTGTGTGTGTGTGTGTGTGTGTGAGCATGTGCAATAACAGGTTAAGACCTCATTAGCAAGGCCCAGGACCACTACTCCACAGCAATTATACTGTCCAGGTGTGTGTGTGTCTGTGTGTCTGTGTGTGTGTGTGTGTGTGTGTGTGTGTGTGTGTGTGTGTGTGTGTGTGTGTGTGTGTGTGTGTGTGTGTGTGTGTGTGTGTGTGTGTGTGTGTGTGTGTATCTGTGTGTCTGTGTGTCTGTGTGTCTGTGTGTGTGTATGTTTATGTGTGTGTGTGTGTGTGTGTGTGTGTGTGTGTGCATGTATAAATGCCCTTTTCTATAATTTACTTCTTAACCTGGTAATGAGCAGCATGACAGAGAGAGAGAGAAAGGGAGAGAGAGACACACCTTACAGTTTCACACACACACACACACACACACACACACACACACACACACACACACACACACACCTTACAGTTTCACACACACACACACACACACACACACACACACATACAAAGAGAGAGAAAAGAGACATACACATACACTCTCTCTTTCTCCCTCTCTAAAACACAAACACACACACACACACACACACACACACACAACCATACACACACAACCACACACACACACACACACACACACACACACACACACACACACACACACACACACACACACACACACACACACACACACACAAACACACACACACAGGCAAACAGACAGACATGGCACTTACCCCTAAATGCACAGATAGCTGTCCAGTCATCCGCAAACAGTGGAACAGATCAAGTTACTCTGTCTGCGGAGAAAGAAAGAGAGAGAGAGGGATGGGGGAGTGAGAAAGAGAAAGAGAGGGGGAGGGAAAGAGGGAGACACCGAAAGAGAAGAATACTGAAGAGGAAGTCGGTTTAGGCCCACAAGTCAGAGATGTTCCACCGTGAGGAGAGACAGACAGAGAGAGAGGGAGAGAGAGAGAGAGAGAGAGAGAGAGAGAGAGAGAGAGAGAGAGAGAGAGAGAGAGAGAGAGAGAGAGAGATGGGTAAGAGTAAAGATAGAGAGATGAGAGATGGAGGGAAGGGAGAGGGAGGAGAGAAACAGAGGCTGAGGGCAGTGAAGTGACAGTAACTCGACTTGAGTCCCTGTGTCGTGACGTGAAGTAGACACAGGGCTGCTAAGACACACACACACACACACACACACACACACACACACACACACACACACACACACACACACACACACACACACACACACACACACACACACACATACACACACACACACACACACACACACACACATAACAGAGAGACAGCAGGGGGTGGCGATCACAAGAGGAGAGATACCCCTGTGGAGCGTCTCATCCCATCCCTCTTAGTCTGCCCCCCCTCCATCTCTCTCTCTCTTCTCTCCCTCCCTCTCTCTCTCTCTTCCATACGCACACTCACTTCCTCTCACAAACACACACAATACTCTCTCTCTCTCCTTCACACACACATACAGACACATACTCTCTCTCTCGCTCTCTCTTTCACTGTCTCTCTTTCTCGTTCTCTCTCTCTCACACACACACACACTCTCTCCCTTCTTCTTTCTCCTCTTCCTCTCTTCCTCTCTTCCTCTCACTCACACTGCTGTTGTAATGGGATTTGCTGGGCTGCAGCAGGTAGCTGGGGATGGTGCTCCATTCAGCCTGCAGACAACTGGTGGATCTGCCACAGACCTCCTCTGATCATCCCAGTGACAGAAGGAGGGGGGGGGGGGGGGTTAAAATGTTTGAAGAGAGAGGGGACAAGAGAGAGAGAGAGAGAGAGAGAGAGAGAGAGAGAGAGAGAGAGAGAGTGGGAGAAAGAGAGAGGGAGGAATCAGATTGGGAGAGAGAGAAAGAGAGAGGGAGAGTAGGAACAGAGAGAAAGGACAGAAAAGTGACTGATTACAGACAGATAGTAGAGAAAGATAGAAAAGAAAAAAAAGAGAAAACAGCAGGAGATGGAGAGTGTGAGTAAGGAGAAAAGGGGGACAGAGAGCAAGAATAGAGAGAGAGACAGAGAGAGAGGGAGAGAAAAAGAGAGTGAGTGAGGAGACGAGAGGAGAGGATGCCCCCCTCGGTGAGCAGTGTCATCAGGGATCCATCAGAGTGGATTTGGGGCCGGGAGGAGACACGGCAGACATTTTTCTGACGTCTCCGACAAACTAAT
>NC_085006.1:21150391-21152891 GCF_963854185.1 Sardina pilchardus
AATCCAATCATGATCGACTGAACAAAGTTACAGACCTGACGTTGCCATCTCAACTCAATTGAGCTTGGCATAGCAAACATAACATTTGAGCCCATTTCAAATCAAACCATTTCATCGCGATTCAAAGAAAATAGGTCAAACTTCCCTCTATTTCTTTCTCTCTCTCTCTCTCTTTTTCTCTCTCTTTGTCAGTCTACTGAACACTAAATGCCTATAACTCTCTAACACTATAAACTCAATCGGCAAACCTTTAACTCCAAGCTACCGCATCTTTAGCAAGGCAGCCTACTGTGGATTTCTGTGCGCGTCGCCACAAAAGCTATCAAAAATTCCTCTCCGACTGAGCCAGCCAGCCAGCCAGCCGACCGACCGACCAGCCGTTCGGCGTTCTAGCCGACCGTACGCCCAGGTAATGATCTCATTTGGGTAATGGGAAGTGACAGGCCGCACGACGCAGCCAGCGCGGTGACCTCACGGCTGCCGTGGGAGCGACCCCAACACCCGGCGCCGCAGCGCTGCTAACCTTAAATTCCACGTTTGGCCGGCGCCCGCTAACCTTAATGACAGAGATAGGATATATAGCGTCGCTTTGGAGCGCCACGTTCTCCGCGAGACACGCACACTTGCGCAGACAAACACAGACATGGACGCGCGCGCACACACACACACACACACACATAGACACGCTCACATATGCGTGTTTGCGCGCACACACACACACACACACACACACACACACACACACACATGCACGCTTGCACCCGCACATACACACACGTATCTACACACATGCACACATACACATACTCACATGCTTGCACACACACACATACACACACACACACACACACACACACACACTGTGATGTGGCCGTGCTCTTTGCTCCTGCGCCGTTATTGAGTCAAGCTGCTGTGTAATTTTAGGATTTCTGGTGAGCCTGGTGGCTGCTGCACCCAATAGCTATCAATCTGCCCCTTATAAAAGTGTCTGCCTACAGACCTCAGCTGCTTGGGTGCAGAGGAAATCTGGGGTAGACTCGCTCGCTCTCTCGTGTGTGTGTGTGTGTGTGTGTGTGTGTGTGTGTGTGTGTGTGTATGTGTTACATGTGCTAGCGTGGGAATGACTATAACACTTGCTCAGTCGTTGTCGTTACGGTTTTACGTGTATAACTGTGATGGTTTATTTCGCTGGTGCTGATTCGTCTTTGCGAGTGCTGGTGGAGTGTGTACACAAGCACGTGTGTGTGTGTGTGTGTGTGTGTGTGTGTGTGTGCGTGCGCGTTTGCAGAGAGAGTGATAGTTTATCACTCTGTTCCAATCTGAGTACTTCCACCAGTATACTTTCATGCAGTGTGCTGTGCACACTATGTACTTACTAGTGTAGAGCGTTCATTTTAACAGGGTGGTGTGTCGTCTCAAATCAAACACAAACGAGCACTTAGCGGAAATGACGAACCACAGCATTTAAACACAATGTTCCTGATGATGGGCATATTATTTCTTTAGTTTACATTATAACTCGCTTCTATATCTGTCAGGTATGTTTTCCACCGCCGATGCTTCAACCTCCACACCAGCCATGATCACGAGTTTGAAAATAGTCCTTCCCCTTCCGTTATGTAGAGGGCAAACAGTGTCCTGCACTCAACGTTTTTAAGCGTTATGAGTGCACCATCTGGGCACTTGCAGGGCTCTTCAAGTTGCCATAGTTATCAGTGTGAACACACTTATGCACTCAAATGAGGTATTGTAAGTCCAGAAGAACGTGGATTGGAACAGAGTCAAGAGGCAGATGTTCAAATCTCAATAAAGGCCATATGGTCTTGATCACAGAACAGTAGTTTGATGCTCATATTACCAGAGAACTTTCCCTCTCTCTCTCTCTCTCTCCCTCTTTTTTTCTCTCTCTCACTGTCTCTCTACCACCCCTGTCTCTTTCTCTCTCTCTTTCTCTCTCTGTCGCTCTCTTTCATTCACACTCTCTCACTGTCTCTCTACCACCCCTCTCTCTCTCTCTCTCTCTCTCTCTGTCGCCCTCTCTCATTCACGCTCTCTTCCCCTCTCCCTCTTATCCTCCCTTCCCTCCGGCCTTCCCTACATCTTTCCATCAGCATGCTGCCATCTTTTCCCACCCTCCCTCTCCGTGTCTCTCTTTTCCTCTCTTCAGTTCCGCTCTTTCGCTCCGTCTTCTTCTTTTTCTTTTGTTTTCTTTTGTTGTCTCCGCTCTTGTTTTCTCCCCTACTCTTTCTCCTCCTCTTGTTTTCTGCATCCCTCTCTTTTCATCTCTTTCGTCTTCTTTCTCCTCTCTGTCTCGATATTTTATGATGTCTTTTTGTGCCAGTAGTCTGTGGTGCAGACAACCCCCCCCTCTCTCTCTCTCTCAACCCGTCCTCTCTCTCTCGCTCTCTATCCCCCTGTTTCTTTCTTTCTCTCTCTTTCTCTCTCTACCCCCTCCTCTCTCTCTTGCTCATATCCCTCTCTTTCTTTCTCTCTCTTTCTC
>NC_085006.1:21157891-21160391 GCF_963854185.1 Sardina pilchardus
CCAAGATGAGATCTCTCTCCTTCTCCCTCCTTCCCTCCATCCCTCTCTCTCCCTCTCTCTTTCTCTCTCTCTCTCTCATTCATATTTGAGGATGGATGCCCATTGCCCACCCTGCTCCTCCTCCCCCTCTCTCTCTTGTCAGTAAGAGGGCACTTAACCTCCCCATCTTCCCTCTACAAATTCTGCGTCCCTTGACAATGGTTAGGTCATATGAGATAAACACATTCCATTAGAGCACAATGGGGAATATGAGGACGAGAGAAAGAGGGAGGGAGAGAGAGGGAGAGAGAGAGAGAGAGAGGGAGAGAGAGAGGGAGGGAGAGGAGGATGGAGCGACACAGAATGGCTGTGTGTTCATAACTCAGAGGGGAGAGGATGGCGTTTGTGGCGGTGGTGAAGTTTTTGTGCGTGTTTGCTCTTGGTTAAGTGTGCTGCTCGTTTAGAGGTGGTTTTAATTAACGGCAGACGTTGCGGAGGTCGTTAACAAGCTCATTTGCATGGAGCGGCTGCTGGTTCTCTAGACGAGGTCCCTGGGGCCCTCTCTATCATTTGGGCCTCTCTCAGTCCCCCTCTCACTCTCTCATTACCCCTCTCACTCTCTCACTCACTCTTTCCCACACTCACACTCTTCCTCTCTCACTCTCTCATTCCTCACTCCTCCTCTTTCACTCTCTCTCCTCCTCTCTCAAATGCCCTCTTCCCTGTTTCTCTGTCTATCTCTCTATTTCTCCCTCCTCCTCTTACACTCTCTCTCCCTCTTTCTCTTGCAGTCCATCACGGTATCACTATGTTGGCCCTTTATGCCTCTACCTCCTTTTCTGTCTCTACCTCTTCCTGTCTTTCATTTCCGCTGTATGTGATTCCTGGCTCTCTCTCTATCCTTCTCACTTTCCCTCTCTCTCTCTCAATCTCCCTCTCATTCTCACTCTCCCCCTCTCACTTTCTCACTCTTTTTGTCACTCTTTCATTCCCCCTCTCCCTCTCTTCCTCTCTCACTCCCTCTTTCATTTCCGCTGTTTGTGATTCCTGGCCTTTGCTTTGCTTTTCTCACCTGTGCTGTCAGCAGACTCTGAAGGTGCTTTAAACGTAACACAAGTCTCTAACGCAGGGATTCCCAACCTTTCTGGCAGGTGACGCCATTTTGATGTCACAAAATGTTCATTCACAACATGTTGTGAGAGAGAACGTACTGTATCTCACCTCTGTAACATCCAGGTGAGAGCGGTGTTTTCCCCAAATGTCCTAGCAAGCTACAGTCATTTGTTTGATTGACTAACTCGCCTGGTTGTTTTGCTTCTTTGTTGATCAAGCATTATTACACATGATGATCTCAAGTGGGATGTCTAAGTTTTGTGTTTAAACGTCACACAAGTATCAAACAGTATCTGGGATTTACATGGGGGTTGAACTTTACACAAGTATCTAACAGCCACTGGGATTTGATCCTTCTCACTCTCGCATATTTTCAGCACATTCATTAAACTTAAAAAGTATTATATTAAGGTTGTCGAGGCAATTTAAGGGAAACATCTAATAAAATATTTTTTTTGAATAAACGTTCAACCTTTGTTAATTTCCTATATGAATGTGAAATTAACCACCCACTTAATATGAACAAATATTTTATTCCACTGTGTTAATTTTAATCACTTAAATCTATTTCCAAGGCTTTCCGATGTGAGTGGTCGTAATTCATACTGTATCTAAAAGGAAACCTAACTTGTGTTCAGAATGATGGCTCTACCGTCCCTAGCAGAAAAGCCACACTGTCTTTATTCTAGGTATGAATTACGGGATGCCATGTTCTCACGACAGTAGATGGAATTACTATTATCAAACGTGTAAGTCCCCCTCTGCTTCCCCTGTCCAGAATCTTCTGGTCAGTTATTCACTGACCCCTGAGCCTTTGGCTAACATGGCAGCCTTGGGGTTGGCCTTTTATTGCTGTGTGTGTGTGTGTGTGTGTATGTGTGTGTGTGTGGGTGTGGGTGTGTGGTTAGTAATGACTAGTTAGGCCAGCTGTGGTCATGTAGGGTTAAACCTGTGGATGGTTGGATGGTTGGATGGTGTGTGCCTCAGCAGGTCTGACACGGAGGGGAAACACACACACACACACACACACACACACATACACACACACACACACACACACACACACATACACACACACACATACACACACACACACACACACACACACACACACACACACACACACACACACACACACACACACACACACACACACACACACACACACACACACACACACACATTCCCACTGTATCCAGGCTGTCTGCTGGCACTGCTCCGATCGATAGGTTTATCTGAAAAGCCGATGAAACCACAGCGACCACTTGAATAATGATCAGACCAGAGTACTTGGGTGGGACGACTTCTCAGCGAAATGGAAAGGGAAGTGTGTGTGTGTGTGTGTGTGTGTGTGTGTTCATGTGTGTGTTTGGTTTGTGGCAGCAGTGAAAGGGACTTTCCTAATGAC
>NC_085006.1:21195391-21202891 GCF_963854185.1 Sardina pilchardus
GTGTGTGTGTGTGTGTGTGTGTGTCAGGGGCCGCTTGTTGAAGTTTCCAGTCCATCCCGCAGCGCATGGGCGAACTCTTCGGCCCATCCCCCAGCGTGGCCGCTTAATTTATGTTTTAAAAACGGCACCTCTGACACCGGTGCGGGCTTTATCGCACCCCGCGGTCCACATACAGTGTGGGCTGTGTGTGTGTGGACTCCGAAGAGGAAGTATCCGTGATTACCACAGTCTGAGGGCCCACAGCCTCGCTGGGCTGACCCACCACCCCTCCCTCTCCTCCCCGTCTTCGGACTCGCATTCCTCGGCCTGCCAGCGCCCTGGAGTCGAGGGGCCACACGTCGGGAAGGACTTTTCAACCAAAGCTTACAGGCGTGAATAATATCTCCACTTCCCCACCTATGTTTTTTAGTCTGTTCGTTCTCTCTCTCTCTCTCTCTCTCCCCCCCTCTCTCTGTCTGTCTGAATGCTCTAGCTTTTGAATGGCGCATTGTCCCGTAGTCTACCGGTTGTGTTTTTTAAGGAGAACGTGTGTTAGAGGGGCCGAGTCACGTTCTGTCATTCCCGCTGTCAAAGCAATTAACTTCACGTGAGCCAGGCAACACAGACTATCTCATTTACACCTCCGGGAGGGCGCGAGCTGCCAGCGCGATCAGCGGGCGGCTCACATCCCCACGCGCTGGATTTCACCTAGCAGCATAAATCCTCCGTTTAATTGTTGACTTTGAAAACATTTCTGTGCGATTCTTTTTTTGCTACACACTGCGGCCTCCAGAAACGTTTCAGAATGAGGTGTGTGCGTGTGTGTGTACGTGTTTTGATGCACGCATTCCAGCACTGCATTAAAGTGATGCATACTGAGCATGACATAAAAACTAGATATTTTTCATAGTTGTCATCATTGTGCCTGTATAAATAGTCGTTGCTTTTATTAACCTCTATAAGCATTGCGAATGGATTCTTATGTTATCAAAAACGTTACTCGTGGATTCTGCTGGAAGCAAAACGTATTGTTGCTATCTCCCCACTGCAGATTTTCCTGTTCAGTCAAGAGTTTCAGTGTTTTTACTTTTGGACTTCTGTCATCTCCATTTAACTTTCTGGAGGCCCAATTCTGCCCCGATCCTGCCGCCACCCCCACGCCCACCCCCACCCCCCGGTATACGAGAGCCGAGTCGCGGTGTCGGGATGAAACATGGGCCCCTCGCTTCTCCTGTATGCCCTCCGGCCCGACGTATGTGTGTGTGTGTGTGTGTGTGTGTGTGTGTGTGTGTGTGTGTGTGTGTGTGTGTGTGTGTGTGTGTGTGTGTGAGGGAGAGAGGGCGCTTTGAGACGGAGTAGACAGTGGCGAAATGATGGGGGTACTAATTCACCCACCACGCGCCTCTCTTTCCATCTCCCTCTCCAACTCTCACTTTTTCTTTCGGGCTGTCTGACCCCTGAACATGAAAATAATCTACAATAATTAAGGGTGAGCAGGTTGGACCAGGAAGCCCTTGGGCGGAAGGGGTGAATACGCTGTGAGTGTGTGTGTGTGTGTGAGCGCGCGCACGCCTCGTGAGCGCGTAGAAGGGGGCGGGGGCCTCGACGCTGGTGCGGAGGGAGGCACGAGCACTGACCCCGTCCACATAAAACGGTGATTTATGGCGCGCGGGGCGGCAGCAGCGGGGATGCTGTCCTCTCTCGCGGAGAACCAAATTACCGAGGTGGAGATTAACACGCGCGCGCGCGCGCTACGGGCCTACTTCCAGACCCGCGGAAATTTCTTATTTACATTTTTCCCTTTTCATTTCCTCTCGGCGCTTTTAATGATAATTGGCCCAAGAGGAGAGCTCTGGGTGAGCGTGAGAGAGGCAGAGAGAGAGAGAGAGAGAGAGAGAGAGAGAGAGAGAGAGAGAGAGAGAGAGAGAGAGAGGCAGAGAGACTGAGTACGTGTTCAGTGTGTTTTTATGAGGGGTATACAGTGGCCGAAAGTGAGGAATTGTGTATCAGTTTTGTTTTCTTTTTTCCTGTTGGTCACACACACACACACACACACACACACACACACACACACACACACACACACACACACACACACACAGAAAGAGAGAGAGAGGGGGGGGGGGAGATAAAATACTTAACAAATAAAACAGTTGAACAAGCATTTCTCAACGGTTCAGAATTTCAATTTCATTTTCATTAGGTAGCCTATCAATTAATTGTGTTGATAAAAATATATTTTAAAAATGCATCGTATAAACTTTTTTATCCTTAAAACAATCACTAGATTCAAAATAGAATATTGCGTAAAGGATGCATTTAAAAAATAAAAAATAACATTCGTCTAAATATGCTTAACGCAGTCAGCCTAAAGGCAAATTGATTCATGGGCATTTACAGTGTGTGGAGTGACAAACAACTGGGATGGTTTTAGTCAATCAGTTGTTGTATTTTTTATTTAACACGGCGGTGATGGCGAATTAGTTCAAGCTAAAAAAAAATACGTTTAGCCATATTAATATGGACGAATGCGACAAAATGTGAAATTAAATCATCAGCATTATAAACGATTGATAAACGACTCATTTATGTCATTCATATTGATGTTTTTAAAAATACTTGGTTTAAAAAAAAAAAAAAAAAAAAATACTAGTGTTTGTAAAAAAAAGACAAATACAAATTCCAAGCCCCCTGGCCATTTGGCTGAAGAGACCCCAATCCTAAACTCCCTAATGCCGCTTTTCGTCTGTATCAATAGGAGGTCCTCCTCAGAATGAATGGTTGAACTATTTCATGTGGATTTGGCAGCGATGTTTTCTTTATGCTTGGCTCCACACACCCGCCCCTCCACGCCAGTCCCCGTAAGGATGTGCAGGAATGCACCTGGTACACGGGCTTTCCATTAAACCAGCGACTCAGGGGCCGGGCTGAGGCCGCGGGGGACCATCTCCATCCCGGCGTCAGTTCTCGCTCATCTGGGATTACCCCTCAGTCTTATTTTCTTGGGCGTTACGAGAGAAGGATGCCCTCTCTCCCTCTCGTTCTCTCCCCTTCCTTTTACTAAACCACTTATGGGCTCACTGTAAATAAACATATCAAACTGTTACACCTTAGGAAAGTCACAACCGAAGCGCTGTTTACAGAAATAGGGGGCACGGCTAGCAGTGTGAAGGTGAAGAAACAGGCGGAGTAGTTCAGACGAAGAAAGCTGTTTTAACTCCTCACACAAAAGGCTATGAGTTCAATAAAGTATCTCACAAAGACATATAATACAATAGAACATTCAAAATGAAATAATTATCAGCTAAATAAAGTAGAGATTTTTTTTAATGACCATGGACACTTGTTTGATAGAGTGTCTTTTTTTTTGCTCAAAGGATGAAATCGTTTGAAACGGAACTTATACAAACAGTCGCGTGAAATCCCACATGGAATTTGAGAGCACTTAAAAGCTGGTGTATGAAAACACTCTCCGGAAGCAGTTGATTTAAAGAGCCATCAAAAATCAGCCAGAAAAAGGTGTGTGTTTGAAATGAACAGGGACGGAAAGAGAAAGGGGGAGGATGTGGGTGAGGAGGAGAGGAGGGCTAGAACTAGAGGTAAATGCCCTACAGCTTTCTGAAAGCCGCCTTAATGTGTTGATAAACAGCCATTACACGGCGCTAAGGTAAAGGTTTTAACCCAACTGAAGACGATGGACTCTAGTTTTTTTTAACATAACGATTTGCATCATGTTAGACTAAACGTTCACATTGTATTTTCCGGCAAATAGTTAATGGCCAATATAAAAAAAAAATGTTAAAAGGTTTTCATAAGGGTTAAACATATAATGGGGGTGGGCGGGGGTATTTTACATGACTTGGTGGCTTTGTTGGTTCTTCGTTCAGGTGGTGGTAGCCTATATGGGTCGTTGTGATATTCTATTCAAAAAGAAATAGGGCTGAATCCTTCATGTTCCATCTAACAAATTTGACGCCTTAATGGAGACGGCGCGGTGTGCTGCAATTCCGTGGGCCGTGAAAAGAAATGGCCCTCTAGTCTCGTCTCAATACCCCGGCGTCTCCCCGCTTGACTGATGCGCTGCGCACGGGAGACCGAGGGGGTCCCGAGCACGAGAATTCGCTCCGTACGTAAATAATTAGGTCCGCCAACAGAAGTAAATAACCACGAATCGGGAGAATTAACTCTCCCCGCCTCGCCTCGATCCCTGTCGGGGACCAAACAACGCGATCAAACTTGCAAGTATGGTCAAAAAGGCTGCTGCTGCAAGCACGCCACAGCACTCTCCATAGGACCGTTTCTCTTCACAGCTCAGAACGCCATCTTCCGAGTGTCCGGCGAACTACGTGTTACTGTGGTGAGAGGCTATGGCATTTCAGTGTTCAACTCTAACAGGGAGAGCAAAGAGAGTGAGTGGGCGAGTGAACCCTACACACTTGTTCGCAAGGTTCCCCCGTCTTTTACCCTGTTTTACCCCGGCGTTGCAGAAAAGACACCGGCATCTCGTTTTGTTTATCCCCGGTCGTTTCCTCCTTTTGAGGGAGACATCAGACAGAGCCACCTCTATCAGACTCCGCGATCAGACCCCGGTCCAGGCCAGGCAATCACTTTCCCAGATTACTCGTATTTAATACACAATGCATCATAAAACAAATCCCTCATCCTGACAGCCAGAAAATAGAACAGCTCATAGCTTGAGCTTTCCCAATTTATGGCTAAATTAAAAAGGCTTCCAACAATGGAGGAGTCGCGCGGTGGCAGGAAATCGATGGCTCGGTGGGAGCGAAGGGGGGACTTCTTCACGCGGCTTTCTCAGGGCTCGCGGGGGTATGGGAATGCGCGCGCAAAGGTCCGACTTATTTACACGCGATTTTTCCTGCCCCACCTCGCGACCGGCGAGGCCTGGCGGAGGCGGGAAAACAATGGGCACGTTATCTCAACCCGAAGTTCAATGTCACAGATAACGGGGGCGCGAGGCCCTGATTCATCATCATCGCTGCATTAGGCCCCGGCGCTGACGGGGGCTGGGTGAGTCCCAAATGAAAAAAGGGCCGTGCATGACATGAGGAGATTGGGCTAATGGAAGCTTATCGCTGGCCCGGAATTCATTTTTTGTTGATTCGGTCAGAGCCCCAAATGAATCAGTTTGGCTAATTTATCTTTATGAGGCTGCCCTGTAGTGTGAAATTAATGTCACGATTTTCTTTTTGCAGATTTTGCTAATAAGAATCTAAAGGTAAAGCCCAGTCCTGGCTTATAAAGGTTTATTAAAGTAGCCATTTCTGCTTACACGCAGGTGCTTAGACTTGAGGGTAGTCCATAACTTGTGTGGTGGTGGTTAGTGTATGTATGTGTGTGTGTGTGTGTGTGTGTGTGTGTGGGGGGGGGGGGGGGGGGGGGGGGGGGGGCGTTGATTGACAATTTGTTTTGATTCACCTGTGTCCCTTGGCCTGAGTTGTACTGCAGGCTCCCGTTGCGCTGTGGTAATGTGCAGGTGTAACGCACAAAAAGAGTTAGAGAGTGGGACCAAAAAAATGCCTTAAAATGTCTTAAACCATGAAATCTGTTTTATGAAACAGACTTCGATGTTGTTTTCTATTAACAATTTGACAAGAAATACCCAAATTCAGCAGATTCAAACCAACTCGTTTCCTCGTTATATCCTCACTTTCTCCCATTCTTCTCGAGGGAAGAAACAGTGGGGAAAATGGCACATAATTGCACGGGTTTTCAAGATGGCTTCATTAAAAGGAGCGGGGAATTTGGGGCAGGGCGCTCTGTCTGTAGTCCGGTCCAGTGGACCCTGTCCCGACCTCTTCTTGACCCCCTTGTCTCTCCTACCGAGATGCTGTCAGGGGCGCGTCTGCAAAAAAAACTTCCGAGCGCACGAACGCAGACAGATGAGATAGTCGTAGGCTATACCCACCATGACGGCCCGCATCAGACAGGACAGCTCGGGGAGCCTCCATTAACGAGACAGACACTCCACGAGACACACGCACGCATCATCAGCGCTGGGGGGACGCGCAGACTAGAGTGGGCGATCCTTTATCTCTTCCTCTCTCTCTCTCTCTCTCTCTCTCTCTCTCTTTCGTGCAGTCTCTGTCTCTCTCTCTCTCCCTGATTCTCATTCACTGTTTCACTGTCACTCATTGTCTGTGGAATCTGGGTAAAGGGATCCACTGAAAGAAAAGAGAAGAAGTGGGAAAAAAGGAGGAAAACTTTTTTTAATCCTCGCGCTAGTCAGACGGAGACGCAGCAGCCGGCCGGACGGACACCTGGGAGTGCGAGACAGTCGGTGAAAGGAGGGGAGGAGAAGGGAGGGGGGAAGCTTCATCCCACCGAGAAGCTCGCGGACGAAACCGGCTGTCTGTTAGCGGGGCTCTCGGGGGCTGAAGTTGGACAAAGTTGAACGTGCCAGGGGGATTAAGCGCGAGAAACCTCCGGACTGACAGTCAGCGCGAGTTAGCGACGAGACAGTGGCGTGTCGGTGCACACTAAAGCGGAGAGGAGGAAAGGAAAAAAAGACTGATGTTGAAATCCTAAAAATCCCAAGATGTCTCTCCGATGAGATTTGCCAGAGTGACGGGACAATCTGAACACAAAACAAAAACTACGCATCTCTGCCTTGCATTCATGGCGAACACGGGGCGTTCAGACTCGTACTTGAAGCGATTTTAATCCCATTATTCACCGCCGACATTGGACTTTAATTCAAATATTTCGTGAAATTAAACACGTTTTAAGTGTTTTTATATTTCCGAAGTATTTTCCAGAATTATATCGGTAAGTAGTAACATGTGAGTTCGTGCTATTTAGTTGATAGATTTTTGTGTGTCAATTTGCTAAACCCGGACTAGTTTGTAATTTAGCCGACTCCCACTTAATGATAGAATAACAGTCGATCAATCTCTCACCTCTGAACTGAAAATACCGGGATCACAAGAGCAGTAGCCTAGCCTTTTCTGCTGGGATTGCGTAGAGTCAGCTGCGAGTTCCGTGAGGGGTTTTCTGCGGCAGAGCTTGGCAGGAATCTGGCGTTTGGATTTCTGTTTGCTACTGTTGTTGGATCGTGTTTGTGTTGGGTTTGAATTGAGACTTATCAACAACTGCTTCCTGGGTCAATGCCATTGTCTTTCACAGTTTATAAATTTGACAAATAGTTTACAGCCAAGAAAAATTCACATTCACATTTTAAATAAACCCCAGTCATGACCACAATCGTAGTGATTGTAGAAAAAATGATTAATGTTCTCTCTTAAATAATTTATTCGACCGCTATGAAAATTACATCAACGTTAATTCACTGTCTCATATTCCACTATATGTCAATATAATTCGTTACATTTGGCCTGTCTTAATTCCTGGGTTTTATGTGGGTGTTTTTGTAGCCGATGTAAAGTAATTTATTGCTTAATTACAATAAACGTTATTTGTCATTTTATATTTCACATTTATTCAACTTGAAATCCACAAATAAAGTATGTTAAATAACACATCATTAGTGAATGATAATGTTTA
>NC_085006.1:21220391-21222891 GCF_963854185.1 Sardina pilchardus
CCCCGACGACCACCGCCGTCGAGTCGCCCTTCGACCTCAGCACGGCCCGGCGCAAAGAAGAGCGGCCCGCCAACGCCGAGGCCGCCCGCTCCAGGGCCGAGACACGCCCACAGCCGGCCGCCGCCGCCGCCGCAGCCAATCCGGACCAGCCGCTGGACCTGAGCCTGGGCGGACGCAGTCGCACGCGGCCCAAGGCGGGAGAGGAGCCGAAGAGGAGCGGTCACTTGTACGGAGCAGAGGAGCGGTCGGAGATGGCCGCGCCAAAAGCAGACTCGTCCCTCCAGCACGCCAGACCCACCCCGTTCTTCATGGACCCCATCTACAGGTACTGTCGGCTCTTAGTCCTGAATCACGAGCTGACCGCTCCTGACCCGACCTAATCACCATTATCACCAAGGTCTGACCTTAGTTAATGTTGACCATGCAGTGATAATGGTGATTAGTGTATTTGTTTTCATGCTGTAGGTAGTAATAAGATGATTAAGATTCATTCAGAATTGTATGCATAGAAATATCCATAGATAGGTGTTTGTGTCTGCATGATTGTGTGTGTGTGTGTGTGTGTGTGTGTGTGTGTGTGTGTGTGTGTATGTATGTGTGTGTGTGTGTGTATGTATGTGTTTGTGTGTGTTTCTCTGAGCCCTCGTGCTGAGTGTACGTGTAAGAACTGATAGAGGTTTGCACTTTAGCAGGGTTGAGAAGAGGAAGGTGAACGATCCGTTTGAGACGCTGAAGGACAAATACATGCGCCCGGCCCCAGGGTTCCTGTTCCATCCCCAGGTGAGCACACACACACACACACACACACACACACACACACTAGGATTCCTGTTCTACCACCTCACACACACACACACACACACACACACACACACACACACACACACACACACACACACACGCACACAGACACACACACACACACACTCCTGCCGCACCCTCTCTAGTCCCTCTCCTCACACACAACCCCCACCCTGGATCCCTTCCTTTATTCCCAACACAGTTTTACAAAATTCCCCATCACACTCCCTGTCCTCCGGCAGTATTCCGAAACACAAATTCTCATTTTTATTATTTTTTTTCTCTCCCAGAGAAATTCCCTCAGGCGCCCTGCCTGCGTTAACTCCCTTTGGGTTGACCTCAGCTTTCCTGTCGCGACCCTGCCAAAGCCTAGCTGCTGAAATCATTTAGTGGAAGTCAAAATGTCGAAATGTCAAAGGATCACCGATACTCTGTCAGAATACAGAGGGTGTGAATCTATGAGCTGAGTAAACACTGATGCACTGGTGGAAATTAGCATAAAGGGGCCGTGAGATTATTGGATCCTCTGGGTCACCAAGTGAACTCCAGGTAGTCCTGAAGCTAATGTCAAAGAGTATACTGAAGGTATTGTAAGTGTAGGCGCAATAGATAACTTTCAGTGACTGTCTGAATGAGTCGCTAGATTTGCATGAGAAACATAGTCATGAACAACAATTCCCAATTTTACTTTTTAAAAAGGTTTTTTTTATTTTTTTTTAAAGGACAATTCTGCCATCACATTTTTAAACCTCACTCTGATTACGACGATTAGGCCGCTAATTTTAAAACAATTGTTGTGCTTCTTTGTCCGCACAAACAATTGCCAAGCTGACACAGATGAGAATGATTGAGCATACCTTTCCTATTAGCCGTTGTTTGGACTTGGCTCATTGAAGACATATGGATTATCTCTCTGTGTGGAGGTGCCTGGGAGTAACCTGAGGCTGGATCCCCACAGACAGGCCCCAGAGAGGGGGCACTCTGGTGGGACACAGAGGCTCTGTCTCTCCCTCAGGGTCAGAGTCAGGGTTAGATGGGCAGGGATCAGGGCCCTCCGCAGGTTATAACCCACACACTCACACACAGGATTATCATACACACACGTCAGACACAGGCATAGCACACACACACACACACACACACACACATATATATATGATGAACTGTGCATATCTGGGATTTTTTTCAGAGCAAAACATGAAAACCACAAGCAGATGTCTTTTACCAGCATATCATATTTTAGATATCTTAATTAGG
The DNA here is from genome assembly GCF_963854185.1 of Sardina pilchardus. Taxonomy (NCBI): domain Eukaryota; kingdom Metazoa; phylum Chordata; class Actinopteri; order Clupeiformes; family Clupeidae; genus Sardina; species Sardina pilchardus. Next base: position 21,222,450 of record NC_085006.1, read on the forward strand.
AAACGCACACATACATTTATACGCATATGTGCTCATACACACAGCGATATATAAGTACTGTACCTACACGTTTGCCTTATATGCAGATGTTGAGCAGGACAGGGTTATGTAAGCCTTTGTGTGATGACAGTTAGTAGTCTCATGTATGTTTTGTTTGGGGTGTATAATTTAATCCAGATGTAAATGCTGTGTGTGTGTGTGTGTGTGTGTGTGTGTGTGTGTGTGTGTGTGTGTGTGTGTGTGTGTGTGTGTGTGTGTGTGTGTTTCCTAATTAAGATATGTAAAATATGATATGCTGGTAAAAGACATCTGCCTATGGTTTTCATGTTTCGCTCTGAAAAAGTCCCGAGTTTCCCAGAAATGCAGCGCTCATCAGAGCCTTTTTTACTGGACCTCTCAGGCCGGCCTTTTACTACTTGCTCTGCTGCTTTGATTTATGAGG
>NC_085006.1:21232891-21240391 GCF_963854185.1 Sardina pilchardus
GTATACAGACACTCATCCCTGCTCCGAGTGTTATTAATTAACCTGTGACTCCAGGAGCCTCTGAAGGCTGGCCAGCCAATCAGAGTCATGGACAGCAGCCATAACGAGTGTGTGTGTGTGTGTGTGTGTGTGTGTGTGTGTGTGTGTGTATGTGTGTGTTTGTGTGTGTGTGTTTGGTGAACGTGCAGGACTCTGAAACCCTGTTGACTTTTTGGAAGGCTCATGCACACACACACATACCCACACTCTCATACACACAACACATACACACACGTACCTGCACAATTATGCCAGATTTTTATGCAAATTAGTCCGTTGAAAGGGTTTTCATGTTGAATGGCACTCAATGGGTGAATGGAATTCACTCGTATTTAATTATGCACACACACACACACACACACACACACACACAAACACAGACACACACACGCACACACACACACACACACACACAAACACAAACACGCACTCACACAGGCACACACACTTGTTGAACTTGTTCTCTGATCCTGTTTGTTTTTTCGTGTCCAACATCCAGCTTTTTTCTCACACACACACGCACAGATATACACACAACTGATTGCTGTTGAGAAAGAATCCCGATATGCATCTGAAGACTTTCTTTTGATTTCTTTTTTTTCTCATTGTGCTCTCATTAAAAGTTCCCCAAACGTGGGTGGCAGATTACAAGCAAATCTGATAAAGAGTATATCGTCATGCTTGTGTGTGTGTATGTGTGTGTGTGTGTGTGTGTGTGTGCGCGCGCTAATGTGTTTATGTACATCTGCATCTGTTTGTGTGTGTGTCTATCTATCTGTATTTGAGTGTGTGTGTGTGAGAGAGTGTGTGTGTGTGTGTGTGTGTGTGTGTGTCTATATCTATCTGTGTGTGTGTATGTATGTGTGTGTGTGTGTGTGTGTGTACTGCGTAAGTATGTTCCTCTCAGTCAGTCCACATCTGGACCCAACATGTCCCCCCCCTCTGCCTCCTCTCCAGCAGGAAGTGGGTGTAGGACGGAAAGGTCAAGGGTCAGGCAGTGTTTCCTCTCAGCGCCAATGGCTTCTGACTGCTCCTGATGGATACTTTATCCCCTGCAAATTACCACCTCTCCCGCAGCCTAATTAGTCAATCTGTTTTCTTAATCACCCCTCTCGCCCCCGAACACCCCCCCCCCCACCCATGGCATGCCCGCCCTGACACACACACACACACACACACATCATATAGAATATATACACACACACGCACATATATATATATAGATATATTACACACACATATATATACATGCATACACACACATAAAGATATACACTCACATACACAGACTCTCCTTCCCATCATCCTCTGCTTGCCACCCCCCCCCCCCCCCCCCACCCCGCACACACACACACACACACACACACACACACACACACACTCTCACCCCTGTACCTACTTTTCTAGACGGTTCCGAGCACACAACTTTAATCGTCCTCCCTTCCCTCTCCCTTAGCGCAGCGCTACCAAAATGGCCGTCTCCCCCCCCCCCCCCCCCTTCACCCGTCAACACACATAACCACCACCAACAACCCCCCCCCCCCCTCCCCCAACACAGCCAACCTCCATCCAAAAAAAGCTCAATTGAGCTCATTTTCTCGATTTGTATGTTTGTAGATCTGCAGATTGGCGTATTGTCGCGGGACGATCATTTGGGCCAATTATGCCCCCCCCCCCCCCCCCCCCCTTCCGTTCTTGTGTGGAGGAGTGTTTTGGCGAATCATTGCCAGCTCAGCTCTTCTGCTACTAAATGCTCAGGCCTTTCCTGCACTTAGCACACGCACACACGCGCACACACACACACACACACACACACACACACACACACACACACACACTTAACCGATGTCTGGGTAGGCTGATGGGACTGATACGGAGAGGGGATTTTTCGGTCCTCGCCCGCTTTTCTTTCCATCTCTTTCCCTCTGTCTTTCATCGTATCCCTCTCTGTCTCCCTCTCTCTATCTCTCTCTCCCTCTCTCTCTCTTTCTCTCTATCTGTCTATCTATCTCTTTATTTTTAGAGTTGCCATTAGCCGCTTTTCACTAATTTCTCCTTAACTCAAATCAGTCCTCAGTTTTTGCATTCCTGCTTTTTGTTTGCTGTTCTTTATCTCATTTTACATACATCATTTAGTTTCTCTTTCTTTTTTCCATGTTGCTCACTCTCTTTCTCTCAACAGCCCACCTCTCTCTCTCTTTCTCTCTCTCTTTATTTTGTCTATATTTTGTCTTTACTTTTTTCTTCTTCTGCTTTCTCTTCTTCTTTCTTCCTCAGCTTGGCCTCTCAGATTCATTCTCTTTCAGTGGCATATCTCTCCTACTCACACAATCTCTCTTCCACTCTCTCTCCCTCTCTCTCTCTCTTCCATGTCTTCTCTTTCTCTCTCTCTCTCTCTCTCTGCTCCTTGCCTCCACCCCCCTCTCTCTCTGGGTCTCTTGTGGGTATGGCAGGCTGTGTGTTGTGAACAGCAGGAGCAGTGCTGGCATTTTTGGGGCCTGACGACAGACAGACAGGCCGGGACGTAATTAGTGAATCACTCTTAATGCGACTCCAGATGACTGCCCCAAACGCTGGTTTCCTGTGCCGCTCAGTTTGGATAGCTGGATTCTCGCATTTGCTTTCTCGCTCTCCTCCTCTCTCTCCTTCTCTCTCTCTCTTTCTCTTTCTTTCTCTCTCTCCCTGCCCGTCTCTCTCTCTCTCTCTCTCTCTGTCACTGAGCCTCTTCTCTCTTTCCTTTAAATTTTTCACTAACTGTATTATGTTTTTGCTCTCGATTTGCTTTCTTCCACTCTGCCTCTCTCTCTCTCTCTCTCCCATCTGTCCCCCCTCTCTCTCTCTCCCTCTCTCTCTCTCTCTCTCTCTCTCTCTCTCTCTGTCTCTCTCTCTCTCTCCACCAGTCACTGGGTAATGGGCCCGTTGGCAGCGGTCTCTCGGCTCTCTGACCAAATGTAGCTGTCAGCTAAATATTTGGCCTATTAGATGAATGGGAGATGAATAGGAGACACTAAGGAAAATAAACAGGCGGAGGCCTCAGTGTTGAAGGCCCTTAAGCACCCAGGCCCCCAGCCCAATCCAGAACACCCCACCACACACACACACACACACACACATACACACATGCACGCATAAACACACATGCACGCACATACACACACATACACACGCACGCACGCATACGCACGCACACACACACACACACATACACACACACACACACACACACACACACACACACACACACACACACAAACACACCCCTGCCACTGGTGCCAACCAGGGGGCTTGCCGACACGATGACAAACGAGATTGTACCGCTCGGCCTTTTTTTCCCCTCTTTCCCTTTCCTTTCTCTCACTCTATTGGTTTTCATGAACATGTGAGAACCTCTCTGGGTGTGTGTGTGAGAGTGTTTTTGTGTGTGTGTGTGTGTGTGTGTGTCTGTGTGTGAGAGTGTGTTTGTGTGTGTGTGTGTGTGTGTGTGTGTGTGTCTGCTTTTATTTGTGTATATACATATGTGTGTGTATTTTTGCTTTGTTCCTCTCTGTGTGTGTGTATTTGAATAATCTGGTGTGTGTGTGTGTGTGTGTGTGTGTGTGTACATAATCTGGTGCATGTGTGTGTGTGTGTGCATGCATGTGTTGTGTGCGTGTGTGTGTGTGTGTGTGTGTGTGTATGTGCATGTGCGCGTATGTGCGTGTTTGTATGCATCCTTTGTATCTATTGTTCTTTGTCTTGTGAAAGTCACAGCTGGTCCGTAATAGCTTGCAGAACATCACACTTTCAAAAACTGTGACAGTTCACAGAGCAGCTCCTCCAGGGTGTAAGAACAAGTGAGTTCTAAATGCTCTGGTCCCTCCGCAGGGTCAACGGCGGCCATTTTGAGGAGGACAAAGGCCCGACCCCTGGCCGAGAGTCAGGTGACCTGGGGGAAGAGGAAGTGGAGGAGCCTGGAGCTGAGGAGGAAGCCGGGGAACAGAGCGAGGTCGCGGGCAAGCCTGCGGACGACGCGCTCCCTAGCAGCCTGGTCGACGACAATGACGACAACGACGCCGCCATGCAAGACGAGATGGATTTTGAGGCGACCAACGATCTGGAGCTCAACTGCAAAACTTCCCCAAGGAGGTAGGAATCCTATACATACAGTGAACCTTTTATATTATGCATACATTTTTACCTGAAATCTTGCCACACACACACACACTCACACACACATACACACACACTCTCTCTCACACACACACACACATACACACACCAACAAAAAACTCAGACATACACACACACACACACACACACACACACCAATTATTTGAACCACAGGTTTTGGTATAATAACAACTGTGTTATACTGTATATTTATATATTTGGATTTAGAAACACAAAATAAATCGTCTGTGTTTAGTAACACATTTGTCTATGCTACTAGGCGACATGTTGGACTAACAGAGCTGTGTTTGTTTATAATAGGTTTGAGGAGGAGGAGGAGGAAGAGGAAGAGCAGGGCTCATTCTCCGCTCTGGATCACATCCGCCACTTCTCCGACATGCGCAAGATGGACGACAGAGAGTTCGGTGACGGCGATGTCACCGGGTTCGGCTCCAGCCGCCTCTCAGAGGCTGTCAAGCAGCCGCTTTATAGGAAGTCCAAGTCCCAGGTAATGGTGTGATCCATTTGTCCAATGTGCTTGTTTTATGAGTAGTAAGTTTGTCTGAAAAAATGGAAGTTATGCAAAATGACGTCCTGGCACACTCCCCTAAACTCGTCTAACAAGAAGCGATCTTGTACAAGTCAAAGGACCCCCAGTTCACAATGAGTTTTTACGACAAGGAAGTTTAAGTCATAACAAAGTAATTTCACAAGTTACAAGTTGTCAGAAGCCGTCAGCTTGTACAAATGGAATGCACGATAATACCATGGCTCCCTAGAATTATGGGAATTGTAGGCGGTACTGTTAGCTGCATGCAGCACAGTCACGATGGCAGTGTTAGTTACAGTCAAACAAAAGTTTGACCATTAGCCCAGTTGCTCCTCTATTATTGATCCACCAGTGTTAGGATGTGATACAGTAAATAAAAGAAAAATAGTTTTACAGAGTCAAATAAACAGAAGAAATAGGAAACTGCTTGATGGATCAATCGGTTAATTAATAGTGAGAAATGTTAATGAATGTTCACTAATGTAAATGATGTATTAATATTGTGATATGTTTATGTACACTAATGTAAATGATGTGTTAATATTGTGATATGTTTATGTACACTAATGTAAATGATGTATTAATATTGTACACTAATGTAAATGATGTGTTAATATTGTGATATGTTTATGTACACTAATGTAAATGATGTGTTAATATTGTGATATGTGTATGTACACTAATGTAAATGATGTGTTAATATTGTGATATGTTTATCTCTGCTCTGTGGCAGGCCTATGCCATGTTAATGAATGTACACTAATGTAAATGATATATTAATATTGTGATATGTTTATCTCTGCTCTGTGGCAGGCGTATGCCATGATGCTGTCCCTGGCTGATAAGGACCCACTGCACGCCGGTGCCCACGGCCCCTCTGCCATGTGGCACAGCCTGGCGCGCGCCGCCGCCGAGTCCAGCGCCATCCAGTCGCTGAGCCACGTATGAGGCGCGCGCCACGCTCCCTCGCTCCGTCACGGCGATGACCTCTGACCTGCCGTCTCTCACCTCTCCTCTTCCAGCCTGACCTCCTGCACCCATCCTTGACCCCGCCCCCCCTGTACTCCTACCTGAGGCCCAGCCCAGTACCCCCCCCCCCCCACAGACTGCTGAGCAGATAGGCACACACACACACACACACACACGCACACAGGCTCTCTCTCTCACATACACACAGGCACGCCACATGCTGTCACCCAGACTCTGACAAATACATACACACACGAACCTCGCAGACAACACACACCCACACACACAGAGCAGACACCACAGCAAATGTGACCTTAAAGGAATTGATTAAGTGACTGATTAATTGATTGGTTTGTTGATTAGATCATATGAATAATGACAATGATGATAGCAGTGCTTATGATGATGATGATGATGATGATGATGATAGTGAGTAATAATAGGTGTATTTATTCTGTTTGAAGTTTCCATGTTTTGCACAGCAAAGGCAGCTGGTGACTAGAAGGGTAAAACTAAAATAAGTTCTTAAAATGTTGGTATGATGTTGTAACGTTAGCATCTCCATAGAGATAGTGATTGACAATTATGAAAAGAGTCTTCCACATGAAAGGATCAGAACGATATTCATTTGTGTCCCCCCTCCCCCCCAAAATGCACACACACACACACACACACACACACACACACACACACAGCCTCATACATAAATGCACACCCATACACACATTAATGGAGAAAGGGTGTGTTAAGAAGCATTTCTAGTGTCCTTTCCTGTAAGTTCCTGTAAAAGAGGCAGAGTGAGACTTAACAGTGACACACTTATGGGGCATTTAAATAAAGACTCATGACTGAAGCCACACAGCTTTTCAGACACCAGAACAGTAGCAAGTGGATATATGATGGAAAAATGCTTAAAATGGAAAAAAAAATCTCTTTAAAAGAAACTAATTTTGTTGTTGCGACAAAATTGATGTAACACCACTTTCTTTTTAAAACTTTAGAAATTAAAAAACAAAAAGACAACCCCCTCTCCCCCCAGTTGTAAGAAAGAGGAGACGAAGAGACACATTTAGCACCCTTTTCTGTATAGGTTGCGTCTCTCTCTTCTGAATCATTTAGCTGAGGTTCTGTGGAGTGTCAACATGAAGGGCATTTCTTCACTAGTATGTACAACCTCACCCCTCGTTTCCTCTCTTAGCTTCTCCATGATACCACTACGCCTCCCGATGCTCACTGTTAGCTGCTAGTCGTTAGCCACTAGCCGTAGCTAACCCACCGTCTTCTATCCTTGTGTGTCACATTCCATCCTTAGACAATCATCGTTCACTTTTTTGTGTATTTTTAGACGTCTTTCTTCCTTTTGTTCTTTGTTTTCATTTCATTTTTTTTTGTCTTAGGTCAGTCAGTCGCTGTGGTCGTTGGTATTTTCAAATGTGTATGTTTTTAAAAAAACTACAATGGTATTTATTTTAATTAGTTTTATATATTTCTTTGTTTTTGTTTTGTTTTTTTTGCAAACAGTTAGTCTGTTTACTGAATAGCACTGTTCTTAACCCCCCCGCCCACCCCCCCCACCCCCTTTCCTCGCTACTCTGACTCCACTCTAGATGAGCTGTGGAGGCTTAGTTGGGTGTGTGTATGTGTGTGTGTGTGTGTGTGTGTGTGTGTGTGTGTGTGTGTGATGGGGGGCAGTCTAGCTCTTACTCCGTGGATGTTTGTAGGTCTTTGCTCCCAGTATTCATTAGTCATTCAACTCCCCCACCCCCACCCCACCCAAACCCTTCTATGTCTCC
>NC_085006.1:21247891-21252891 GCF_963854185.1 Sardina pilchardus
GACATGGAGGAGAAGAAAGAGTGAGAAAGAGGGTGGAGGAGAGAAAAAAAGGGCAAGAGTGGTAATCTCCTCGGCGTTAAGACAGCGGGGCTGATAGTGTCGCTTCGCTGACAGCGCACGCGTAATTACAGCGCCAAAGTGGCCCTGATCGCATCTACCCTCGCCACGGGTTGCTGCGCCCCACGTTTCCTGCCACCCCTTCCTAGTCTGACCCTCAATATCCCCCCTCTCTCCCTCTCTCTTTCAAACACACACACACACACACACACACACACACACACACACACACACACACACACACACTTGTGTTTTGTCTCTCCTCTGTCCTCTCTCCCTGACAAGTCTCCCGACACAAGGGGATTTCTACCACTATGGCCGATACACTCGACACAGATTTCTGGATGGCCTTTGTAGAAGTCTGCACATGCTACATTGTGTTAATACGAAACACATCAGAGAAGGTCTGGGTGCTCACAGAGCTTCAGAGACTCTGGCTGCTGCTGGTGACAAGCCGTAGTAGACTGCTCTGTTTAAAGTTGGTAGCAGTGATTGAAAGCCCGATATATCTGCCCCAGCTGTCAAGACCTTAAGACTTATCAGAGATGATGTGAATGTGTATGAAGTGAATGAGAATATAGGTATGCCGTGTTTTTATTTATTTCTAATGTTATAAAATTCAGCTGGTCCACAGACCCTCTCTGACTGGCAAGGTCAAACAATCGCCAAGGTCAAACTACCCTAGCACCACCCTCATTAGGCTAACACCCAGATCAACATGATATTACAGTAAAACCTTGCTAAATGCAATAGCCCAGAACAGAAAAAATAAACAGTTGAGAGATACCGTAAATGTATGTCATTAGCGCTGTACGACTGCGTAAGCACATATTTCGGTTTAAAGCGTCTGTTTACAGATCCATAACAATTCCATTCAATGTGTATGCCACATCGTGACAATGCTAGGCATGGTATGGTAGGCGTGTGCAAGATAGGTATGTTTTTCCTAGCAAAGTATCCCTTTCCTACAGCAGTAAGTACTTTCTCATGCGTGGACAAGTACGTGGGGTGATTTAAGGTGTACACACCATTGATGCATGTGGCCCACTGTTATAACTAGAGTGAGAGGATGTTTGTACTAGAGGGCTATTGTGTGGTAGAGGCAGTGTGAGGATCTGAGCCTGTGTGTACACACGGCACTGGTGGCCTGCCCTGTGTGTGTGTGTGTGTGTGTGTGAAGACTGGTAGCCTGTGTGTGTGTGTGTGTGTGTGTGTGTGTGTGTGTGTGTGTGAGAAGACTGGTAGCCTGTGTGTGTGTGTGTGTGTGTGTGTGAGTGTGTGTGTGAAGACTGGTGGCCTTTGTGTGTGTGTGTGAGAGAGAGAGAACTGGTGGCCTCTGTGTGTGTGTGTGTGTGTGTGAGGACTGGTAGCCTGTGTGTGTGTGTGTGTGTGTGTGTGTGTGTGTGAAGACTGGTGGCCTTTGTGTGTGTGTGTTAGAGAGAGAACTGGTGGACTCTGTGTGTGTGTGTGTGTGTGTGTGTGTGTGTGTGTGTGTGTGTGTGTGAGGACTGGTGGCCTGTGCATGTGTGTGTGTGTGAGGACTAGTGGCCTGTGCGTGTGTGTGTGTGAATACTGGTGGCCTGCATCTGGGTGTCCCTGTGTAAACCTGAAGGCGTTTGTTTGGCCTGATGCTTTTCACTGTGTGAGATGTAGTCTGACAACTGTGAAGATTTTTGTGTGTGTTTCTGGAGCTGTGGGGTGATTCATGAGATTCATGAGTGTGTGTGTGTGTGTGTGCGCGTGTTCCAACCTTTAGTTGATGTATCTGTGTGTGCATTGCTTCTTGTCTCCAGAATGAGACAGAGGGTGTGTCAGAGATAAACTGTGTTTGTGCATTAGTGTGTGTGTCTGTGTGTGTGTGTGTGTGTGTGTGTGTGTGTGTGTGTGTGTGTGTGTGTGAAAGACAGGAGGGAATATATCTGTGCAAGACACACACACACACACACTGTGTGTGTGCGTGTGTGTGTGTGTGCGTGGATGGATGGTCTCGGCACGGCTGTTTGACTGGAAACAGGTGTGTGTCGTCCCCCCCGTCATCCCAGCGGCTGATAAACATTATTGGGGGAACATCTGTAGGCTGTCACAACACGCGCCGGCCCTCCGCGGCCCTCATCCATCAGAGCCGAGGGGGCCGGCCGGCCGCGAGCGGCCCACTCCCCATCACTCACGCTGGGGCTGGCGGGTCGGGGCGAGGGGGGTCCGTCTGGGCCTTTCCTTTCCACCTGTGCCGCCATACCTCAGCCACAGAGACGCTCCGCTGCACCTGAGAAATGCTCTGGGAGAGGATGGAGGGGTAGGGGGTCACGTAGAACAGGAGACAGACACACACACACACACACACACACACACACACACACACACACTGACAGCCATACGTACACAGAGGATCTGTGGCAGTTTCACGCTCAGGTGGGCTGTCCGCTTAATGACGGGTGTGGGGCAAGTGACACTTTCTGCTTGACCCCTCTTTCTCTGTTTGTGCACGCCTGTGTGTGAGTGTGTGTGTGTGTGTGTCACCCTCAACTCTGTCCTCCATCACGACTGCCTGACAGACCGTTCAGAGCCCCACTAACCCCCAGACACATAAACACACACACACACACACACACCCCTCTTGTGGCATGGTCATCAGAGACGCAAACATTCCCCCATCCCACCTTGGCCTCGTGTCCTAGCTGGCCTAAATAAAACGCAACACTCCCCCTTTGGACGATTTCAAAACTCACAGAGAAGGGGACACATTAGAGACGCCTCAACCCACCAGCCCACTAAACTACACATAAGAGACGCCCCAACCAACCAGCCCCACTAAACTAGACATACAGTAAGACATGCCCCAACCAACCAGCCCACTAAACTACACATAAGAGACGCCTCAACCCACCAGCCCACTAAACTACACATAAGAGACGCCCCAACCCACCAGCCCACTAAACTACACATACAGTAAGAAATGCCCCAACCAACCAGCCCACTAAACTACACATAAGAGACGCCCCAACCAACCAGCCCCACTAAACTACACATAAGAGACGCCCCAACCAACCAGCCCACTAAACTACACATAAGAGACGCCTCAACCCACCAGCCCACTAAACTACACATAAGAGACGCCCCAACCCACCAGCCCACTAAACTACACATACAGTAAGAAATGCCCCAACCAACCAGCCCACTAAACTACACATAAGAGACGCCCCAACCAACCAGCCCACTAAACTACACATAAGAGACACCCCAACCCACCAGGCTCCACTAAACTACACATAAGAGACGCCCCAACCCACCAGCCCACTAAACTACACATACAGTAAGAAATGCCCCAACCAACCAGCCCACTAAACTACACATAAGAGACGCCCCAACCAACCAGCCCACTAAACTACACATAAGAGACACCCCAACCCACCAGGCTCCACTAAACTACACATAAGAGACACCCCAACCAACCAGCCCACTAAACTACACATGGGTGCTGAAACGGGCAATGATACCAATATTTGCTCATTTACTGACACACACTCTATGATTTTTTTGAGGTTTAATGGAAACGTTGCCTCTTTGTGTCACAGGTTGTACTGAGAACTTCTTCTTCTGTGCACTGAGTTATTGCTAACCAACCGGTGCTTGAGTGTAGCGTGGTGTTTCAGGGTATTAAATATTTTGCCCATTCATGTAATCGAATTAGCATTCGCTTGTGTGGGTCAGTATGAATACACCGCATTGCACATCAGACAAATTACAAGCACTATGGCTACCATGCCAAGCCCCCTCCCCAGCACCCCTCAGTCTTCTTCTCCTGTTTCTTGCTCTCTTTTTTTCCATTCTTTAATTTCTTTTTGCATTCTTTGTTTTTTTTGCCGTACTAGACCACAGGCAGGTGAGGATGCCATGCAGAGTCTGACATGGGAGAGGCTGACCGTGACTGGGAGTGCAGTCCAGAGCTCTTTCAGACGAGCGATGGGAGCTCGGTCAGTGAAAGAAGACTGTGAGACAGAGAGAGACAACAAGACTTTCCACACACTTTCCACACGTTGGTTGAGAAACAGAATGGTTGTTTATTATCAAAAAGCACCATTTTGATTTCACCCCGTCCAGACATCCATCCGCTGAATAAGCGTCAGGATGACCAGGCCAGAAGATAATACAGTTGAACAAAAACCCAGAGGAGGAGGAGAAGAGCGCTCTCTCTTTCTCTTTCTCTCTATCTCTCTGTCTCTCTCTCCCTCCCTCCTCTGTGATCATGACAGTTAGAGAAAAACACCAGACCCTGCTGATATGTGAACAGCGATTCCATAAATAGTGTTATGCACATTTCAGTAATGTCTGACTGACAGTCTTTACACATGAACAGTACAGTCTGTGCAGCTTTAAGATAGTCTGTGGCATTATTTAGGAACTGGAGCATTTCAAAGAACAACTTGAACATTTAGTTTCCTTAAAAAGTGAAAACACAATTCTTGACATGACAAAATACAAACCCTGGAACAGACAAAAAAAAAATCAAGTATGCATGAAATGAAATGAAAACATGAACAGGAAGTGTTAAATCATAACCATCACATATATTTAACCACAATTTGCAAACACTGAGCTGTCTTAAATGATCTGTCTGGATGGTGATCCACTTTAAGTATGAATGTATGTATAAATTATACATAACAATGAGCAGACGACTCAACCCTTAACAGATACACTCAAACTTCCCAAACAGATACACTCAATCTCCTGCTGTTTCAAACAGTATGTTTGCAAGATATGTTTACTGGCCAGGTAACACCAACAAAAGGCGCAGCGATTAATGGGGCAAATAATGTGTGTGTGTGTGTGTGTGTGTGTGTGTGTGTGTGTGTGTGTGTGTACATGTGTATGTGTGTGTGTGTGTGTGAGAGAGAGTTTCTGTTTCTGTCTGTACTATATACCTTGTACTCAGCACATACACA
>NC_085006.1:21260391-21265391 GCF_963854185.1 Sardina pilchardus
AAATAGCATATTTACTGCCCTTGTGTATTAACTTCATAGAAATTGTGCAAAATCAATTTATAATCCGTGGCTAATAGTTGGGAAATGACGGTATTCATTTGTATTATTACTATTAGTCTCTTTAGTCTCTGACCCTGGGTGAGAAGAGTTCTATTATTGGTTGGTATGTGGAGGGACTAGTATGAACTTTGACCTTTTGACCTCTGTGGTGGGAGGTGCAGTGACGTACTGTACCTGTCTCACAGCGAGTGCCTGTCCAGCCGAGGTTACACCTGCAGCTCCCGTCTGCCGCATCACACACACCTCCATTCACACAGTCACACACACCGCGGCAGTGCAGCCCGTACCGACCTGTGGGACAAACTGTATACACACACACACACACACACACACACACACACACACACACACACACACACACACACACACACACACACACACACACACACACACACACACACACATTGCACTACTAAATTAAACTGTAAGTCATAGGTTTTCTGCATTATTCACAATATCAATAAATGACCCAATATAATCTAACTTAATAAGAAAATAGTGCATGCAAATGTACTACCGGTACACACACACACACACACACACACACACACACACACACACATTCCTCTAGTCCAGTCTTCTCTAGGCCCTTCCACCTCTCTTCTCATCTCTTTCCACCCCTCCACCTCCATCCTTCCCTGCCTCCCTCTCTCTTCTTCTCCTCTAATCACCCTTTCCACTCCTCCGTCATGCTCCCTCTCTCTTTTTCCCACTCTGACTCATGCCAATCAAATCCCCATTCTAATTCCTCTCTCGCTCCTCCAATGTGGAAAGACACCAGGCCTGATTGCTCCAGCAGGGAAAGTCAACAGTAACACAGACACCATGCCCATTCTCTCCCTCTCTCTTCTACTGTATTCCTCTCTCTCTCTCTCTCTCTTTTCCCCCTCTCCCTCTCTTCTACTCCTCTCTCTCTCTCTTCTATTCCCCTCTCTCTCTCCCCTCCTCTTTCTCTCCCTCTCTCTCTATCTCTCACTCTCTCCCACCCTCTCTCTCCCTCTCCCTCTCTCCCTCTCTCTTCTCTCTCTCTCTCTCTCTCTCTATTTCCTTTAATCCTCCTCTTCTTCCCATGTAATCACAATATTTAGACAGAGAATATTCTGGGTTCCCCCAACAGGGGTGGCGGAGAGATGTTCCGCTCCGGTTCCATGGGAGAACGGGAGCGCGGATCAAGTTCCTGATATCGCTCTTTAAGGAATCGTTCCAAGAGAACAAACTTCCAAGGGCCGTCTCTCTGGATTTCTCTTCCATTTCACCGTCTCACTGTCACTGAGAGCGTATGTGTGTGTGTGTGTGTGTGTGTGTGTGTGTGTGTGTGTGTGTGTGTGTGTATCTGTGTGTATGCTTGTCTGTATGAAATCATGTGTCTGTGTGAGTGGCAATAGACCTGTGTGCATACAATGTGTGTGGAGATTTATCTCCGCATCCAACTGTGTGTGTGTGTGTGTGTGTGTGTGTGTGTGTGTGTGTGAGTGTGTGTGTGTGTATGAACACGTGCGTTCTCCTCTAGCTTACGTGGCCTGGTCTACATGTGAGATGTTTGTGGTGGAGATTAAGTAGCAGCGATGCTGTGTTCCGTGTCGATGGGACTGGCGGAGGAACACATAAACAAAGCGGGGAATCAAAGAGACCGATCCCTCTGTGTGCGCGAACACACACATACACACACACACACACACACACACACACACACACACACACACACACACACACACACAGATGCACACACACACACATACACATACACACACACTAAATTACCCAGAGAAACATGATTATTCTTTTATGGTGCTGCCAGATCAGACCACTACTCACTAATGATATGGGGGCCTAAATAAACTTGTGTGTAAGTATGTGCATGAGTGTGTGTGTGTGTGTGTGTGTGTGTGTGTGCGTGCGTTTGTACTGTATGTGTGTGTATTATGAGCCACATTATTTAGATGGTGGAGTATTACTTACATAGAGGTGGAGTGACAGGGTATTCAGTGTGTGGCAGTGTCTTAGCATGATAAATGCTTTTCGGGTGTGTGTATCTACATGTGTCCATGTGTGTGTGAGAGTGTGTGAGTGTGTGAGTGCTGGGTGGGGTGGCTGACTGTCTATTAATATACGTGCATGTGTCTTTATCTGTGCGTGTGTGTGTGTGTGTGTGTGTGTTTCTGTGTGTTGAAAAGTCCCATGCTAATTGTGATAATGGAGACATTTGGGGGCTGTTTATTTAAGAGACGTGCTGCGAGAGCGCCTGGTTGGTCGGGCTGATGCCAGCCGCTCTGATTGGTTGCCAGCCGGTGGCCACAGCAAAACGAAGGGTTTATTTTAAAACAGATGAGCCGGGGGTGGGGGGGGGGGCATTCTGGAAAACCAGACACTTAGGAGTTAGCGTTAGCAGATGTAGTCACAGGCTCACTATATGTGTCTATATGTGTGTGCGACGATATGAAGACATCACTCACAGTGTGCATGTGTGTGTCTGTGTGTGTGCATGTGTGTGGTGTGGTGTGGTGTGTGTGTATGTGTGTACATGTGCATGTGTGTGTGGCATGTGTGTGTGTGTGTGTGTGTGTGTGTGTGTGTGTACAGTATGTGTGTGCATGTGCATGTGTGTATGGCGCGTGTGTGTGTGTGTGTGTGTGTGTGTGTGTGTGCAGGCGCACGGCATGCACGTGCATGTGTGTGTGTGTTTCCCTTCGAAATCAAGTTAATGATGGCAAACAAGTTAATGCAAATGAAAGAATGTAATTACATCTAAAAAAAAAACCCTCCATGGATGAAAATACACAAATCAGCAGCCCTAGCGTCCATGAAACAGTAGCAATGAGCTCATAAACACAATAACAAACTAGAAAAGCACTCCAAGAGTGGAGACCTCCGCCAAGCGAAAACATAATCGCCTCCTGGATTCACGGTGATCCGGATCCCTCCCAAAATTCAATGGCTTCTTCCTTGGGTCATTTCAGACCTTTCCTGAAATTTCATCGAAATCCATCCATAACTTTTTGAGCTATCTTGCTAACAGACAAACATACAAACAAACATACAAACAAACCCGATGAAAACATAACCTCCTAGGCGGAGGTAACCGTGAGAGATTGGAACACAATTGAGTGAGAGCAGGAAACGCTAATAGTGCTAACGCTAATAGTGCTTAGAACGCTAGCGCTAACAGCGCTAAGACCGCTAATGCTATAGTGCTAAGAACGCTAACACTAACAGTGCTAAAGAGGGACGAGAAGAGAAGAGAGGAGAGCTGTTATGGGACAGAGAAATGGTGGTAACAAACATGGTGGATGGAGAAAACAAAGAGAGAGTTAGAACGGCAGAGGACAGGAGAGAGATAGAGAGACAGAGACAGAGAGAGACAGAGACATTGAGAAAGAGATAGAGAGAGACAGAAAGAGAGAGACAGAGAGAGACTGAGAGACATTGAGAAAGAGAGAGAGAGAGAGGGAGAGAGAGAAAGAGAGAGAAACTGCCAAGAGAACAAAGAATTTGGTCACTGTCAGACAGAGATGGTTGAGACAGGAGCACTTCCTACACTGTGAAAAGTATGAGATTGTGAGACCGACATTCTTCCTCAACTTCCAAATAGCACTTTCAAGATTGTGACATCAATGAAACTAGAAAAGCAGACCATTACACCACTAAGCTAAATACATAAACGCCTCAGGAATTACGGATCACTCTCAAAATGTAATCGTTTCTTCCTTGGGTCATGTCCGACCTTCCCTGAAAATCTCATCAAAATCCACTCACTTTTTGAGTTATCTTGCTAACAAACAGACAGACAGACAGACAAACAGACAGACAAACAAACGCCGGTCCCCGGTGAAAACATATACCTCCGTCGGCGTTTATGTATTTAGCTTAGTGGTGCAATGGCATGGTATGGCCACGTGGTGGCGATCTGAATAGTTTAGGTCCAAATGTATGACAATGACGGTCTGACGGTCTGCGCTCTCCGAGTGCTTTTCTAGTTATTTTATTATAATAAAGCAAGTTTGAATTTGAGAGAGAGAGAGAGCAGAGAGAGAGAGAGAGAGAGAGAGAGAGAGAGAGAGAGAGACAGAGTTCAGTGCCAGCAGCTCACCTTCCTGGCAGGACTGTCCTGTCCGTCCAGAGGCGCAGTTGCACCTCCCAGTCACCGGATGGCACTGTCCACCCTCTCCACACAAGCAGGACATTGCACAATCCTTCCCATAATAGCCAGCTGGACAAGCTGGGGAAGACAAATGGACAGGAGAATGTGATCCATTTGTCAAGGTACCTTCAGTTCATAGTTTTTCTCCCCATACATCTTGAAAATGTTCAGTCATTTCAAATGCCATTTCCAAAACCACAACAGTCAAGCTACTGCAATACAAACAATAGCAATATTAGATAATTTAGTCTCTTCAAAATCTCTGCAAAATCTCAAGCTCTTCCCTAGTCGAGTAGGTATGTATATACTGTATCATTTTATTTACAGACTCAAAGTCAAGATAAAAAAACACACACATAAATAAATTCATACAGACATACAAATTACTGTCCAGTGTCCACATATTACATAAAGGGTACATACATACATACATACATACATACTGTACATACATTACACACACATGCATACATACAGTATATACATACATACACACACACACACACAAACATAAATGCATACATACACACACATACATGCCTACATACACACATACATACTGTACATACACACATACACATATAGATACATACATATTGTCAGATAGTTAGTTTACTCACATCTACTGCAGTTGGCTCCAAGGAATCCCGGCTTGCACTCACAACTCCCCGTCTTGAAGTCACAGCGCCCTCCATTGGTACATCGACACCTTCGCCTGCAGTTTGGTCCATATGTTCCCTCCCGACATCCTTAGGCAGACACAACCACGCACGTACACACGCACGCACGCACGCACGCACGC
>NC_085006.1:21270391-21272891 GCF_963854185.1 Sardina pilchardus
ATTACACAATCCAGGAAGCTGAAACTCTGAGATTGGCAGGAAGAGATTAAATGACTTCTGTATGTTGTGAGGGGCATCTCTTGCAAACGATGCTCTCTCTGCAGTTTTCTGTGAACATACTGTACACATCCAAATCTACAGAAAATTTCCGGGGGCAGTTAATATGGTATTAATATAGCTTTGCTTCTTTTAAGTTGGATAAAACACTGTCCTGCAGCTTATACACAAAACAGCTGTGTTTGTGTCGCTGAACTCCCACCATCATTAAATGACCAAGAGACAGTCGATTTCAAATGAGTGTCTTGAAGGGAAACTACAGAGGTGCGTTCAAATTCGCAAACGTTCTAGGTGAACATGTTGTCTTTGAACTGTTAAATTCAACGATTTGGTGTTAACCTTCCATTCTAACAGTAATTGCATTGTTGCGTTCGTCAAACTCACGTCCAGTTCCACTGTATGTTCGCGGCGCACCACCTCCTCAGACTGTTTGCGATTGTTAGCAAACGTTCGCCAAAAACTCAAGGCTAACGGAATACTGTTTGCGAACGTTCGCAAACGTTTGTCTATGTTCGCCTAAGTTCGGTGAACTTGAACGCACCTCAGGGTTCATATCATTAGGTGACTGGGAGAGAGAGAACAGGTAAAAGACATGGAGGGGACAACTTAGAAGCAAAGCTACGGTGCACAGCAAGGCTCTACATACAGTACTGTACGAAGAGACGTCGGTGCTGCTGACTAATGTTGATCCCGAGTGAGAGAGCCAGAGAAGAAGCCTGTAGACTAGAGAAAAGTGAATCTGACATCATGATGTCCATCCAGCAAACTACCGCAACAAGAGAAAAGAGGAGTCCGCAGTCTACCCTAACCTGCTGTAACACAATATCAAACCAAGTGAAAGCGAAGTCCACCATACAGTACGCCTTCTGATCCTATTGCTTCTAAAAAAAAAACAAGGAAAATGACAGTGATTTTTTTCACATACTGTAGATCTCTGTATCGAGCACTGTCGACATGAAAACAGCTCAAGTTGGTCACTGAGGTCAGCAACTGTCGGTACGGAAAAATAAAAATTGGTCCTACTGATATGTGCGAGTTGCTGCAGCCAACAGAGACAGAGCATTCTGAGTTTGTGTGTGTGTGTGTGTGTGTGTGTGTGTGTGTGTGTTATAGTTGCTAGCTACACTTGGACAGCATTCTGAGTTTATGTGTGTGTATCATATTTGTTGGCTAAACTTGGAGAACATTCTGAGTTTGTGTGTGTGTGTCTGTCATACTTGCTGGCTACACTTGAGGAGTATTGTGTGTGTGTGTGTGTGTGTGTGTGTGTGTGTGTCTCTCTCTCTCTCTCTCTCTCTCTCTCTCTCTCTGTCTCGCTCTCTTTCTCTGTGTGTAAGTGTGTGTGTGTGTGTCTCTCTCTCTCTCTCTCTGTGTGTGTGTGTTTTGTGAAGCGATGTGTTTGTGGTTGTGGCTCCACTACTCTCACACCCTCTTCTTAATGATGTGGGATTCCTTTCTAGAATGCTGTTCAGTAGACTCATCCCTGTGATGTGGTTATGATGGGAGAGGAGCCATCTCTTGCTCTCTCTCTCACACACACACACTCGCACACACATACACACACACACACCATACACACACACACACACACTCTCTCTCTTTCTCTCTGTCTCTCTCTCTCTCTCTCACACACACACACACACACACACACTCTCTCTCTCTCTCTGTCTCTCTCACACACATATATTCACACACACACACACACACACACACACACTGTACATAGGTCTTCAGCAGGATCTGATCACACTG
This sequence comes from Sardina pilchardus, assembly GCF_963854185.1. Taxonomy (NCBI): domain Eukaryota; kingdom Metazoa; phylum Chordata; class Actinopteri; order Clupeiformes; family Clupeidae; genus Sardina; species Sardina pilchardus. Next base: position 21,272,201 of record NC_085006.1, read on the forward strand.
CATGCCGATGGCCAAAGCTCAGTGCTTCAATAGCGTGACTGCATGAGAGAAATCAGGAGGAAAGGAGGATCATGGGCTGACTGACTCTAACATCCACTTGTGCTGTCTGATTATCTAAACTCTGATGAGAAGCGTGTGTGTGTGTGTGAGTGTGTGTGTGTGTGTGTGTGTGTGTGTGTGTGTGTGTGTCAGTGTGGGGTGGGGGGTGGTGGTTGGGGTTTATGAGTTTTGCGAAATGTCAGCAGTCATTAAATGATCTCATAGAGCACATCTGATGTGAGTCTCTCCCACTGTCTGACACACACAAGATACATAAAGACGTACACAAACACCACACACACACACACACACACACGCACACGCACACGCACGCACACACACACACACACACACACACACACACACACACGCACACGCACACGCACGCACGCACGCACACACGCGCACACACACACACACACACACTCACACACACACACACACACACACACACACACACGCACGCACACACACACACACACACGCACACACACACACCCATCCACACACCCTTCTCAACCTAGGCCTTAGGGAAAAGGCTCGTCTTTGGGGCCAGAGAAGCAAGCTGAGCTCCAGCCTCCAGTGTCAACACACTCCCCCCATAGTGCTAATCCCAGCAGCTAGAGCGGCAGCAGCAGTGCCAAGTCCACTT
>NC_085006.1:21280391-21285391 GCF_963854185.1 Sardina pilchardus
CCCTCCGTACAGGCGGTGGCAGTGTCCGTTGTTGGGGCAGTTACACTTCCTCTTGCAATCCTGCCCAAAGTAGCCCTGAGGACAACCTGCACACACGGATTCATGGCTTGATTGATTGACAGATATTCTTTATTACCTCCGCCAAGGAGGTTATGTTTTCATCGGTGTCTGTCAGTCTGTCTGTCTGTCTGTCTGTCTGTCTGTCTGTTTGTTTGTTTGTTTGTTCGCAAGATAACTAAAAAAGTTAAGGATGGATTTCAACGAAAATTTAATGGAAGGTCTGAAATTACCCAAGGAAGTGATCGGTATTACCGTCTGGATCCAGGAAGTGGTAATGTTTTCATACAGAGGTAGCCAGGGAGGTGAGGGATAGAGAGATAGAGAGGGAGGTGAGGGAAAGTGGATGGACAGCAAAAGGAGGGGTAACGATGAGGAAAAACATGCTTCAGCGGGACAGACCCCCAGTAGAGAAGAAGACCACAAAGAGAGAGAAAGTTGAAAGAAATGAATGCTGCACCAAGTAAATATACAGAATACTTTGGCATATACAAGAAAGAGAGAGAGAGAAAGAGAGAGGAAAAAAGAAAGAAAGAAAGAAAGAAAGACAGAAAGAAAGAAAGAAAAGATTATCGTACCGTTCTCACAGTGTCGCCCCGAGACCCCGGGAGGACAGAGGCAGCTGCCGGTGACAGGGTCGCAGCGGCCCCCGTTCTGGCACACACACACCCCCATTACACCCCTCGCCAAAGGAGCCTGCCACACACGCTGCCAAGCACAGGGAATGAAGGAGAGGGTGTGAAGAACAACACCATGGATTGGTTTTCAGTATCTCTAACACTGGGCTTGATTATACATTTTGTATGTAAACAAAATGTATTCACAAAAGCAGCAGGAAGTCTGTTTAAGATACAAATGGAATTCTGAAAAAGTTGGAATGCTTTTAAAAAAAATGTTTTATCACATTTTACAAAGCGCCCCAACTTTTTCGGAATTGGTTGTACAGTACAGAGCATACTTACACAACACATGTGGACAGTATCACACACACACACACACACACACACACTGAGTGTCAATCTCCCAGCTGTGGCCATAAATTTCACCAAGATGAATACAAAAATGCACACACACACACATGCAGAACAATCTGTCCATGTTCTCTATCAGAGTAGGTACTGTACACATACTATATGTTTCTCAGGGGAGTTGTTGATGAAAAAAAATACAGTCTGAACATGATCAATCATTGTGTGTGTGTGTGTGTGTGTGTGTGCGTGCTCGCACATACGAGCATGTGTGTGTGTACGTGTGTGAGCTTTGAGTTCTGCACATGGATCTAACAGTGGTTCTAATAATGATCATATGGACAGAGCTTACTGAACATCTAGCCTGGTTAAAACCAGACTCATTCACCCTGTGAATAGAGTCCGGGGACTCACGATTGGGATACTTCTTCAACACGAGCATGATGACGGGCGTAGATAACTACACACACACACACACACATATATATCGTTTGCATGAAATGTCCCTCACAACCTACAGAAGTCATTTAATCTCTTCCTGCCAATCTCAGAGTTTCATCTTCCTGGATCGTGCAATCAGAATTGAAGATCTTATCCAGGAAGATGAAGGTATAAGGTATGAAAAACTCTTTAGTATTGCTTTAAGTTATTGTGCTCACATGAACGGCCATTAAGTAAGCTTTCCTGCGATATGTATATCGAAGGTATTACAGAAATCGCTAAGATAACCGCATCCAACCGCATCCGTATTTTTCCCATCTCAAGGCAAACTGAGGGAATGGCGAAGTGTCCCTTTAAGGCATTAAGATCAATTTCCAAAAGATGATTTTATATTGTCAACTTTAGCATGTGTACCAATACTTTTGGAGGGCACTGTATTCCTCTACGATAAGCATCTTCTGATTGCATATTCAGATTAGTTAGATTGACATTGGGTTTTTTCTTCTCTTGCTCAATTTCCTGTTATTCTAAGATGATATCTGGAATATGTGAACAAATGCTTATCAGATAATTTCTAAGAAACAGAAAAAAATTGTAGAAATGGTGGGGTCATGACAGTAGCCAACAGAGGATAAAGTCTCTGGAGGGATTCAGAAAAAAAATCGATCACCATGGGAAATACCGTATACAACGGTGTTTATAATCTATGCCAATGACATATCCTGAAATGTATGAGAAATGGGGACGTGAGAATAAAACATTGGTGAATAAAACAACACTTGGATGGTGACTGAATCAGACAGATTCTGATTACCATGACCATAACCTACTGGGAGTGCTCTTTTTTAGACTGGTTGAAAATGTCTGTGCATATTTTGGCGCATAGCATGGTTTTAAAGGTACCATCAGCCATTCTGGATGATGTTACATCTTTGGATATTTCAAACACCAACAACCCCCCCCCCCCCCCCCCCCCCCCCAAAAAAAAAAAAAAAAAAAACATGCATGCAAGTTTGTGCCACCGGGACTGACAAACAGAAAGTCTCCAGCCTCCATCATGGTCATGAAAAGGCAGACTGACTGGTTGAGGAGTGTTGTAAAATATACACGCTAAAGCCATAGCGGAAGCTCTGCAGAGGAATCTGCAAGCATTAAACGAGCGAAAATGAAAAGCAAAAGCGGCGACCAAAATCGCCAAACCTGCATAGTTTCCCTTTAATCAGAATGACAAAAAACTGTCCATGTTGAATGTTCATGTTGAATGAAAAAAACTGTCCATGTTGAATTCAATGATCCCAGCTATTCTATAGAACGTTCAATGTCCAATCGGTTAAGTGCTCATTCTCTTCCTCACTTTCTGCCTCTCTGAGGCGGTCCTCTCCTCATGCACTCCTCCAATGCTTTGCCATCTCTATATTGATGGATCCGCTGTTGTATCGGAAGATCTCATTCTCTTTTTTCAAGATTCTGCCATTCTGATTGACGTTCAGTGTGGAAAAAAAATTTCCCCATCAGGCAATAAATGTAGTAATGGCTGACTCGAGTCCCGGGCAGTAAACACACACACAGGGACACACACATACACACCACACACACACTATTTGGGAATCTCCCATACACAGCGCTTTTCGTTCTTAGTATGGGTCCTGGAGCATTTCCAAAACAAGTAAGAAACACACACACACACACACACACACACACACACACACACACACAGAGAAAGAGAGAGGGGGAGAGAAAGAGAAAGAGAGAGGATGTGTTCTCCTGATGCTGAGTCAATGGTATTAACAGCGTACAGTTGACTTGGCAGTTGTGAATGGACAGTAGATGATTCTGAGCTTCTTTTTGGTCTGAGTTTCCCCAAATGAGTTTCTTTTCCTCTCTGTCGACATCCGATCATCTCCTTTTTTCTTTTCCATACTTCTCCAGTTCTCTCTCTCTCTCTCTCTCTCTCTCTCTCTCTCTCTCTCTCACACACACACATACACACACACACACACACTCACACTCACACACAGCCGCACACAAGCTCAGTTTTTGTGGCTCAGTTTGATATCCACTCTGGTCAGAATGCAAAATGCATTATATTATTTCTAGCAGCCATCTTTGTCAAGACTCTCAGATCTGGTTCATTCATTAATGTGTCTAGTTACCAATTCATACTAAAGTCTAATGTAAGAAGCTCACTCACAGGTCTGGAAACAGCATTAATATCATTTCTCAGTCAACATGCTGTTTGGCAGGTCTGAGAGCGCCATAAATGCTCTACCATATGCTTTCAGTCGACGTGATCAAGCGCAAGCACAGTAGCAGTTGAAGACAGTAAGGAGTTTTGAAGAACTTGATCAAAAGCTAGGGTGGTAAGTAACAACCTAAAAGAGCACGTAAAGTAGACACTTACTTTCATTGCAGATGATTCCAGTCCAACCAGGTGTGCAGTGACAGCCGTCTCCGTTCTCTGAGCACACGGCTCCATTGGTACAGTCCTCACAGTCCAGGGAGCAGTCCTCACCAAACACACCATCCTCACAGACTAACAAATGCACACACACACACACACACACACACACACACACAGGCATGCACACACAAAGACAAAGACAAAGACACAAGACAAACACATATACAACATCGCTAATAAATAAATTCAAGATCAAGATTCACTATCAAGATAAATTATGTAAGTGTGTGAGTGTGTGTTTAGATGTGTGTATGTGAGAGAGATGGAAAGAGCAGCATATGGTATAAAACTTAAAAACATACAGCATACAGAATTTGTGAGTCAGAGTTTATGTGTCAGTGTATGCATGTAAGAGAGAGAGAGAGAGAGAGAGAGAGAGAGAAAGAGGGAAAGAGAAAGAGCGAGAAAGAGCAGCATAGCATATGAAAACATACAGCATACAGTACGAGCCTATTTGTGAGTGTGTGTCGGCTCACACCTGTCTTGCTGAGCAGCGTGAGCTCGCCTCGCTGATAGCGGTGAGCGTGTGTGTGTGTGTGCGCGACCGCTCGAGTGTGTGTGCTGCTCGGCCTGTGCAGCGCGGCCGTGTAGTGAAGCAGCTGGGGTTTGCGGCGGAAGACGAAGCCGGGCAGTCGCAGCACGTCGAGCTCGTCTTCCTCTCTCCCCCGACTGCCCTCCTCCTCATCATCATCAGTCTCCTCGTCCTCGCTCGCCCTCTCCTCCAGCTCACTGTCATAGAGTGCTACACACACACACACACACACACACACACACACACACACACACACACACACACACATACACACACACAGTAAACACACACACACACACACACACACACACATGCATACAGTAAACACACACACACACACACACACACACATACACACAGTAAACACACACACACACACACACACACACACACATACATACAGTAAACACACACATACACACATACAGTAAACACACATACATGCGCACACACGCACACACACATACAGACAGACAGACACACACACAGACAGATACTGTATACTATTGAAAACATGTGCATTTCATTTTGATTCCTAACC
>NC_085006.1:21295391-21315391 GCF_963854185.1 Sardina pilchardus
TTTCCATGTTGTCGCATAGTCATTAATATCAACATGTAACAAATAATCATTCCTCGTTGTTTTGGAAATAAACTCTTTGGTCTCCGTAAAAATAAAAAAAAACATTGTTGAGTTCAACTTTGGTATGGACTTTAGGCTATAGGAAGCGACCAAGGGAAACAGAGGTAGGCTAGGCTATGTGACTACCTTTACAAACACGGGAGATACACTGTTTCTTAACAACTACAGTAGTTGAGCCCACATAGTAAGTATGTACTCTGTAAGGACCCTATTCATGTTACACAACACTTGCAATGCCATTTTGAGTCTTTTACTGTAAGAGTCACGACGGACGGCACAGTTTAAGTGATGACTGAGCATAGCTTTGTAGCCACTTGACTGCATTAACCACTAGCAGAATAACGTGTTATGTTACTGTAGGTAACACCGATCGTACTCGGTGACCTCCAGTAACAGGGCTATGTGAAAAACAGCCTAAGTTCTCCTTTAAGTCATGTGGGCATAAGTGTGTGTATGTGTGTGTGTGTGTGTGTGTGTGTGTGTGTGTGTGTGTGTGTGTGTGTGTGTGTGCATGTGCATGTGCATGTGTGTAAGTAATTACGGCATTTACTGAAATGTGGGAAGGCACTTCATATGATGGTGTTGTCTTCACGCTATGTTAATGTTGTTCAAGTGTCCTCACTGAACTCTCTCTACCTCTCTCTCTCTCTCTTTACCTCTCTCTCCCTCTCTTTTTCTCTCTCTCCCTGTATGTGTGTGTGTGTGTGTGTGTGTGTGTGTGTGTGTGTGTGTAAATGAGTGAAAATGGTTCCCAGGTTGCTCTGCTTGTTTACTGATGGTAGTCCCTCACCCTCTGCTAAGGAGCCGCAGGCCAAACTAGAAAGCACTGTTCAACTAACAACCTGCCCGTGTGTGTGTGTGTGTGTGTGTGTGTGTGTGTGTGTGTGTGTGTGTGTGTGTGTGTGAGTGAGAGAGAGAGAGAGAAAGAGAGTGAGTATTCTTATTGTGTTCTGACACCCAGTCTCACCACACTGTGACATTCTCTCACACTGTCTACAGAGAGACTGCAGCACAGCTGTGACAACCCAGACGCAATCTTACCCCCGCTCCCCCTGACACACACACACACACACACACACACACACACACACACACACACACACACACACACACACACACATACACACACACAAACAGTACAAACACACAAAACAGCCATGCTTACTTGGCACGCACACACACATATATAGCCTATATATACAGTACTATACTACAGTATACTTAAGAAGTTGCATAACAGGCCTTTCTGGCTGGGAAACACCTTAACTATGATCTGAAGTCATTAGTTCTGAGATGGTTGTTATCAACTTTATTTGCCAAACTAATCTTTCAGCTTCAGACTCATTCTCAAGTAGCGGCGTTGGAACCATTATGGCAAATCACAAATATGGAGACGTTTTAAATCGCCTACAACTATGACTTCCACTATTATAAAGGCATGATAGCATTCTAAAGGGTGATTAGTCTGAATGTCTATTCCATTAAATATTGTTTACATGCACTACACATTCCCTACACATTGACATTAGTGTATGTTTTCTCCTGCAATGATTTTAAATAGGTGGAGCTCGGTCTGTAACAAGATAGCGCTCCTAGGCTTTGCGACTCAGTTTTCAAACATAGTTCATAGGTCATAGGCGTTGGTTTTATCCGTTTGGAGCTCTTTTCTCTAACATTAATTGCCATGGTGATTTAGCCAGGTTAATAGACAGCGATTTTGTGTCATTGCAAACCATGGCTTTCAACGCGAAGTACCTCACTAAACCATCAACCCTACTTCCCAACATACCCCTCTGGTTAACACTTACAACCAATATATTACAGTAAGAATACCTCAAACCCCAGGCTCTAACTAGGATTGGAAGAGCACCCCTGTTTTGGATGAACTAGTCTAGTCATTCACAGCGAGCCCATGTGGAAGCCATTTGTGCTTAAAAACACACCCATCCCATAATGTTGGTGTCGACTATTAGTGCCACTGCAGATCTAGACCACACTGTCCAGCCAAGGGGCAGGCACACGGTGGAGTCGGCAGGGAGCCTTAATGACGTCCAGGTGACCAAGAGTTTGAAATGGCTATGCGCTGGACAGGCAGGCTTGTGTGGTGGTGGGTGATCATGCTGTGTGTGTGTGTGTGTGCGTGTGTGTGTGTGTGTGTGTGTGTGTGTGTGTGTGTGTGTGTGTGTGTGTGTGTGTGTGTGTGTGTGTGTGTGTGTGTGTGCGTACGAGGGAGAAAGTTTGAAGACACAGAGAGAAAGTGAGTATGTGTGAAGTTTTTTTTCTTTTTTTCACTGCTTTGCATTGAAGTTGTCCACCCCCAGCAGCTTCCAAAGTCACTACAAACAAACCACAAACCAAACTTAGATGAAGAGATTAAAAGCAACATTGCAATTTTGCGTTGCCAGAGCTCATCGAGCATTGCACAACACTAATCATCCATGAAGTTGTAGAACAGCAGTACTGTGCCGTGGTGTGTCACAAGCTGTCGGCAGTAAGATGTGTTGTGATGTGCAGCGCTTGACTGGCTCTGTGTAGTGTACGGGTGGCTCGATGGTGTTTTAATCCCCTATATTGGCAGCGCTGCCACCGTTGACTTAATGGCACCTAATCCTAAACTTAACACTAACCCTAACCTTAACCACTGATCTATAAAGAATAATTTATAGATCAGTGACCTTAACCCTAACCCTTGCCTAACCACCCTAGTGCCTTTCAGACAGCACTGCCACTTAAATTAGATAATGAGATAAACATGAATAACGTCGATGACATTGATAATGTCGACTTAATGGCACCTAATCCTAAAGCTAACCCTAACCTTAACCCTAACCCATGCCTAACCCTGGCGCCTTCCAGGCTGCGCTGCCTTGAAGACAAGGTTGAGACAAGGCTTAAAGAAAAGAAGAAGCGCATGGGTGCATGGGTGCTTCAGGAGGGGTTGGACAGCAGCAGCGGCTGAGAGTGGAACAGAGGAAGACATCCATCCCCAGCATGCTGACAGCAATTCCCCGAGCCCTCCGAGAGCGGGCCCTGGACCTCAGCCCAAGTGGAATTCAAGACAGATCCTCAGCCTCTTTGGTGTGCAGCCCACTGCTACTGCGAGCGGCTCAAAACGCCACAGCATACAGTACATTACACACATGAGCGTATACAATTACAAGCAAGATACTGTATGCGTTCGCAAACATACTGTAAACGTATGTACATGCCTGAATTCAAATTCACTCATGCACAACTACACAAAATCACATTTTCAAATACACACTCAGACATCTACAGAGACTAAAATACACACACATACACACAGAAAGAGACATATATTTTCCATCACCTAAACACGATTGTGTTGTACGGTAAAAATTAAGCATTAATCCAAAAAGAGGCAACAAGTAATGCACTGGCAAGCCGACCGTGTGGCATATGCTCATGGAGCTCAATGCAAATCAAACAGGCTAATAGGCCTACTGGAAAAACCACCATGCGAATCTCTATCTATGGTGAAGGGTATGTGATGATCTGGGGTTATTTTAATTCCAACGGCCACGAGAACTTTATCAGGATGCATACTATCCTGGATCCATGAAATAGCTGGCCTTTAAAAACAAAAATCTGCCTGCCCCTATATTAACCCTATGTGTCAAATTCTCATAGGGTTACATAGGGGGTCAAATACTTCCTTCCCCCTAGCATTTAGGAAGAACATTTATTTATTTACGATACATTCTTCAATCACAAAGAAAATTGGTGTCTCTAGCGGTTTGATTTTTACTAATATTTTTTAATTAAGGCATTAAGATCAATTGTCAAGGTATCAAATAAATTTTCTCCCCACTGTATATTATCCATGCATTTCTCCATTTAGCAATGAACAGTAACTTCCACTGAGCTTTTTTTTTTACCAAACACAAAACAGGACTTCAGAATAGGGCTACTTGATCATGGAAATTTGGTGATTTGGTCAATACTAAACATCTCAATTGTGTAACATGTTATACTCATTGATTAAAAAAAATCTGCATTTATTGAACTTAAAAAAAACAAACAATAATGTATTTCTCAATTGTGCTATTTTTGTAATTGTTTAATTAATTGAAAAGCCCTAGATGGCAGGGCCACAGAGGTCATCCACACAGCCATGGAAACCAAGGATGGGTCGCCATGACATTGTCCCAGGCCACACCCACACTTGATCTCCGAGGACATGCAGCGTGATCGTATAGGCATGTGACCTCATGACATCAAGGGTCCATGGTGCCCGCTGTATCTGTATGTCAATGTCACCAAAAAACACAACTCAACACAGACATACCTTAAATCTTACCCTCACCATTCACTGGGTTCACTGCAAGTCTACAACTCAAACAACCCTACAAGTGTGTAGTTTGCATTTGTGGAAACAGTTGGTGAAGAGCTTCACCAAACCATTTTCTATGATCCAGCACACAGACACGGACACACACACAGCATGCATTTACAGTATATGGGATATGATATATTATATATATTGAATATATTTATATTTCATAAGAAGACTACCTCAACCTACAAATACATGATGAAGGACATATTATAGACCCTTTAAATCTGTTCCTAGAACTTGAAACATTCAAAAATGCAGATACTTTGAAATGAAAATGAATCAGGCTTTAGCTTAATGCTCTACAAACATGTCAGCTTGTCAATTGTTGTTGTTTATTTTATGTTTGTCCCCAAATTACTATTAGCTCAGTGTTGCTTTCTGTGCCAGAAATGCCTTAGGAAGGCACATGTTTGTTTGTACCACTGAAAGGGTGGACAGAAAACAGTACATCCTACGGAGCACGGTGTTAGACCTGCACTATACTTGCCATCACTTATCATCAGCACACACCACACGCAGCCAGATGTGTGCAGAGACAGTAAACACCTTAAAGGCACAGTGCGTATTTCTAATCCCACACACTTTTCATTCAATTGCCTCCTCACAACCCACTAAAAAGAGTTAAGGCCAACAATTACAAATTGATAATATAACCACTCTATAGGAACTGATTCTGCCAAATACTTTTTTTTAGAGCAGCAAATGTCATTTCCACAATTACAAACATGAAACATTTGCCTCCTTGACCTTAATTTGAGGCTACCGAGCTGCAGGTTTCTTCCTGTCAGATGGCAGGAAACACACATCAGCACTATCAACATTATCAACACACCATCGACTGGGTCTAATACAGTGCGGAGGCGCAAGGCACAGAGATCAGAAATGGCCATATCCAAACACATTGCTCTCCTGCTGATCCTCCGAATCTACGGCGCCTCTCTCAGCCAAGAGCCTTCACTCATCTTTGGAGCACCAGGAGGAGATGTCATCTTTCGCTTTCCAATCACATCTGAAGAGAACGATACACATCTCTTCTACAGATGTTTGGGGGACAACACCACGCTTCTGATGAATGTCACAGGAGATGAAACCTATTCACAGTCTCAGAGAATATACTACAGCGAATCAGAGGCTACTGGTACATTCATGCTGCTGCGTAACATTTCCCTTTCTGAGAGTGGCACCTACAAAGTTGAGACCTGGAGAGACGAGAATCTCATCAAAAAACACACCTATCACATGGGAGTTTGTTCAGAAGGTGCACACATTGAAAGATCGATGGATATTGGTTCAAAGGACCAAATTATTCGATTTGATGAGGAAACCTTTGATCCAATTCAAGGACAAACATTGGAAATATATAAAAAGAAAACAATACTTCGACAGTGGAGATCTGGCAGTGATACCTTTAAAAAAAATGTTTTTCTTGGTAAACTGATGAGTGGAATGCAGCTGTTTCACAATGGATCCACAGTAAGCTTCACTGGGGATTTGGGACTCTACTACATCATTATCAGGAAGGGGAGAGATTGCCGGAAAATCATTGAGATTGTCATTGCAGGCTATTATGTTACTGATGACAGTCATATTAATAGTCATCATAGTCATATTAATAGTTTACATAAAGTGCCTGAACCAATATTAACTTTACAGAGAATACATTTAGCTTGGCCTGAAAAGAGAGTGACTCTGTCCTGTGCTGATCCTAAAGCTAACCCTACCGCTACATCCAAGGGCATGGTGGAATGGGAAACTCCAGCAAAACGCCTCTCCATCGACACCTCTGTGACCATCGTTTATTCTGGCCCAAAACGTCACAAGGAGGAGATGTACATTGAAATGAGAAATTACTCTCTCGTCATCCCATCTGTGAAACTCAACGACTCTGGCATCTACAAGTGTAAAATTAGAGACGTTTACAGTCTTCTTGAACATGATCTGGTGGTCTGCCCTGTTTCTGATCCTATCTTTGTAATGTTTTCCCTGAACGAAAGCATAGTTCTCACCTGTGATGCTAATATAACAGCAGGGTACTGGAGGCCTGAGTGGTATCGTCAGAGGGGAGAGGAGGCAGAGCCTCTGATGTTGGACGGTTGGGGGGTCCCCCTCGTACCCAAGGACCTGAGGGGCCGAGTGAACATGTCCCACCCTCGGAACTCACTCGTCATATCAAACGTCACCCCCAAAGACAGCGGAACATATCAATGCCTGAGGCAGGTAGAGGGAGGGGATGATTGTTTTTCCAGAAGATTCCACCTAGTTTACCGGAATCTTACCGGAATTGACTCTCTTTTCTACCGACTGTACGCCTCTCTGCTGGGCGGTGGACTAATGGTCATGATCTGCGCTGTGGTTTATGTCAACCTGAAGAGCAGGAAAGGCCGAGTCTACCAGAAGACGAGCCAGGAGAAAGGTGACGCACCAGGACGGCAAGAGAGAGAAGGACAGCAGAGAGGAGATGACGTCAGCATCTGATCATCTGCATTCGCCTCTGTCAGAGTCATCTTGTTACCGCCTGCCTGTAATTATATGCCAGTAGTCAGTAGTATGGAATATGTATAAGGCCAAAATACGTCACGCTGACCAAGCATTTATTATTGCAATCTACTTATATATACTATGTGCTTACAGTCAAATGCTATGTGATTTGGAATATGTGAAGGCCAAAATGTTTCTGATTTATCAATGCTGACTATGCATTTATAATTGCTACCTTATTATTTGTTATTCCATTAAATAGTAAATTTTTAAGCTTTCAACCTGTGACTGTTTTGATTAACTGTTTCTATCTTTTGCTAATGTGTTGATGTTTTAAAAAGAAATATGCAAAGTAAAGATATCTAAGTAAGACTGGAAAAGCCTCTTCTTTCATGTTATTCATGTATTATTATTGCTTTTAATTACAGTACTATTACTAATGATTAAATTAGCTTTCATTGCCAGCACATACGTACTTGTTAGGGGATGTTCAGTCTTGCTGTTATCAGCACCGCATCTGACTCTGAGCGCTGATGTGGAAGCAGCCACAGAACAGGCAGATGTGTGCAGAGATCACAACTTAAAGGTACAGCACCTCTAAACAGGTACAGGGCCTCTAAACAGGTACAGGGCCTCTAAACAGGTACAGCACCTCTAAACAGGTACAGCGCCTCTAAACAGGTACAGCACCTCTAAACAGGTACAGCGCCTTAAAGGTACAGTGCCTCAAAACAGGTACAGCAACTCTAAACAGGTACAGCACCACTGAACAGGTACAGTGCCTCTAAACAGGTACAGCGCCTTAAAGGTACAGGGCCTCTAAACAGGTACAGTACCTCTAAACAGGTACAGCGCCTCTAAACAGGTACAGCGCCTTAAAGGTACAGCACCTCTGAACAGGTACAGCGCCTCTAAACAGGTACAACACCTCTGAACAGGTACAGCACCTCTAAACAGGTACAGCGCCTTAAAGGTACAGCGCCTCTAAACAGGTATAGCACCTTAAAGTACAGCGCCTCTAAACAGGTACAGCACCTCTAAACAGGTACAGCGCCTCTAAACAGGTACAGTGCCTCTAAACAGGTACAGTGCTCAAGGGCACTTCAGCCGTGGATGTGGATATGACAGAGCAGTGCTCAACCATTCCCCCCCACTCACATTTTTCCTACTGGTCGGGGATCAAACCGGCAACCCCTTGGTTACAAGCCCGAAGTAACCAGTAGGCCACGACTGGCTTCAATAAATGCTTAAATACATTTTTATACAAGTTTTTTTTAGAGTAGCAAATGGCATTTCCACAATTACAAACATGAAACATTTGCCTCCTTGAGCTTAATTTGAGGCTACCGAGCTGCAAGCTTCTTCCTGTCAGATGGCAGGAAACACACATCAGCACTATCAACATTATCAACACACCATCGACTGGGTCTAATAGTGCGGAGGCGCAAGGCACAGAGATCAGAAATGGCCATATCCGAACACATTGCTCTCCTGCTGATCTTACGAATCTACGGCGCCTCTCTCAGCCAAGAGCCTTCACTCATCTTTGGAGCACCAGGAGGAGATGTCATCTTTCGCTTTCCAATCACATCTGAAGAGAACGATACACATCTCTTCTACAGATGTTTGGGGGACAACACCACGCTTCTGATGAATGTCACAGGAGAAGAAACGTATTCACAGTCTCAGAGAATATACTACAGCGAATCAAAGGCTACTCGTACATTCATGCTGCTGCGTAACATTTCCCTTTCTGATAGTGGCACCTACAAAGTTGAGACCTGGAGAGACAAGAACCTCATCAAAAACCACACCTATCACATGGGAGTTTGTTCAGAAGGTGCACACATTAAAAGATGGATGGAGATTGGTTCAAAGGACCAAATTATTCGATTTGATGAGGAAACCTTTGATCCAATTCACGGACAAACATTGGAAATATATAAAAAGAAAACAATACTTCGACAGTGGAGATCTGGCAGTGATACCTTTAAAAAAATAAGTTTTCTTGGTAAACTGATGAGTGGAATGCAGCTGTTTCACAATGGATCCACAGTAAGCTTCACTGGGGATTTGGGATTCTACTACATCATTATCAGGGAGGGGAGAGATTGCCGGAAAATCATTGAGATTGTCATTGAAGGCTATTATGTTACTGATGACCGTCATATTAATGATATTAATAGTTATATTAATAGTCATATTAATAGTTTACATAAAGTGCTTGAACCAATATTAACTTTACAGAGAATACATTTAGCTTGGCCTGAAAAGAGAGTGACTCTGTCCTGTGCTGATCCTAAAGCTAACCCTATCGCTACATCCAAGGGCATGGTGGAATGGGAAACTCCAGCAAAACGCCTCTCCATCGACACCTCTGTGACCATCGTTTATTCTGGCCCAAAACGTCACAAGGAGGAGATGTACATTGAAATGAGAAATTACTCTCTCGTCATCCCATCTGTGAAACTCAACGACTCTGGCATCTACAAGTGTAAAATTAGAGACGTTTACAGTCTTCTTGAACATGATCTGATGGTCTGCCCTGTTTCTGATCCTATCTTTGTAATGTTTTCCCTGAACGAGAGCATAGTTCTCACCTGTGATGCTAATATAACAGCAGGGTACTGGAGGCCTGAGTGGTATCGTCAGAGGGGAGAGGAGGCAGAGCCTCTGATGTTGGACGGTTGGGGGGTCCCCCTCGTACCCGAGGACCTGAGGGGCCGAGTGAACATGTCCCACCCTCGGAACTCACTCGTCATATCAAACGTCACCCCCAAAGACAGCGGAACATATCAATGCCTGAGGCAGGTAGAGGGAGGGGTTGATTGTTTTTCCAGAAGATTCCACCTAGTTTACCGGAATCTTACCGGAATTGACTCTCTTTTCTACCGTCTGTACGCCTCTCTGCTGGGCGGTGGACTAATGGTCATGATCTGCGCTGTGGTTTATGTCAACCTGAAGAGCAGGAAAGGCCGAGTCTACCAGAAGACGAGCCAGGAGAAAGGTGATGCACCAGGACGGCAAGAGAGAGAAGGAGAGCAGAGAGGAGATGACGTCAGCATCTGATCATCTGCATTCGCCTCTGTCAGAGTCATCTTGTTACCGCCTGCCTGTAATTATATGCAAGTAGTCAGTAGTATGGAATATGTATAAGGCCAAAATACGTCACGCTGACCAAGTTGTATATAATATGTGCTTACAGTCAAATGCTATGTGATTTGGAATATGTGAAGGCCAAAATAATTTTGATTTATTAATGCTGACTATGCATTTGTAATTGTTACCTTATTATTTGTTATTCCATTAAATAGTCCTACATTGTTAAGCTTTCAACCTGTGACTCTTTTGATTAACTGTTTCTATCTTTTGCTAATGTGTTGATGTTTAAAAAATCTGCAAAGTAAAGATATCTAACTAAGACTGGAAAAGCCTCTTCTTTCATGTTATTCATGTATTATTATTGTTATTAATTACTATTACTAATGATTAAATTAGCTTACATTGCCAGCACATACGTACTTGTTAAGGGATGTTCAGTCTTGCTGTTATCAGCACCGCATCTGGCTCTGAGCGCTGATGTGGAAGCAGCCACAGAACAGGCAGATGTGTGCAGAGATCACAACTTAAAGGTACAGCGCCTCTAAACAGGTACAACACCTCTAAACAGGTACAGCACCTCTAAACAGGTACAGGGCCTCTAAACAGGTACAGCGCTTCTAAACGGGTACAGCGCCTCTAAACAGGTACAGCACCTCTAAACAGGTACAGCACCTCTAAACAGGTACAGCGCCTCTAAACAGGTACAGGGCCTCTAAACAGGTACAGCGCTTCTAAACGGGTACAGCACCTCTAAACAGGTACAGCGCCTCTAAACAGGTACAGCGCCTTAAAGGTACAGCGCCTTAAAGGTACAGCGCCTCTAAACAGGTACAGCAACTCTAAACAGGTACAGCACCTCTAAACAGGTACAGCGCCTTAAAGGTACAGCGCCTCTAAACAGGTATAGCACCTTAAAGTACAGCACCTCTAAACAGGTACAGTGCCTTAAAGGTACAGTGCCTCTAAACAGGTACAGTGCTCAAGGGCACTTCAGCCGTGGATGTGGATATGACAGAGCAGTGCTCAACCATTCCCCCCCACTCACATTTTTCCTACTGGTCGGGGATCAAACCGGCAACCACTTGGTTACAAGCCCGGAGTAACCAGTAGGCCACGACTGGCTTCAATAAATGCTTAAATACATTTTTATACAAGTTTTTTTTAGAGTAGCAAATGGCATTTCCACAATTACAAACATGAAACATTTGCCTCCTTGAGCTTAATTTGAGGCTACCGAGCTGCAAGCTTCTTCCTGTCAGATGGCAGGAAACACACATCAGCACTATCAACATTATCAACACACCATCGACTGGGTCTAATACAGTGCGGAGGCGCAAGGCACAGAGATCAGAAATGGCCATGGAATTTCACGTTTTCACATAATTCGACAGTACACAGTCTACAGTTTCATATTGTGAACACATTTCACGGAAAAACATAAGTTTTGACTGTTAAACCCGGCGAAGATTCAGCACATTTACAGTCATTCTCGTTGTCCACGCACCGCTTAAAAAGGTGATTTCTCCTCTTCTGGCATATCGTGACAGGAGAACCATGTCAACTTTGGATGCCGTTATCTTAGCTATAGTTTGTGTAATACCGTCGATATACATATCGTTGGAAAGCTTGGATGATGGCCGTTCATGTGAGCACAATAACTTAATTTTGTACATTTTAATTAAATGACTGGTTTCGCTTTGCAGGGTCACATTTTCGGCTTTTTTTACCCGTCTCAGGGGAAAATGAGCGAATGATGCACGGCCATTAAAAAAATTGACTTGGTTTCTAACGATACAAAGCTTAATACAAATGGATGAAATGTCCCTTTAACTCTTACCCTCACCATTCACTGTGTCCACTGCAACCACAGTCTACAACTCAAACCCATGACAACCCTGTGTGTGTGTGTGTGTGTGTGTGTGTGTGTGTGTGTGTGTGTGTGTGTGTGTGTGTGTGTGTGTGTGTGTTTGCATTTGTGTAAACAGGTGATGAGGAGCTTCACCAATTATTTTTCTATGATTAAGCACACGGACACACACATATACTGTACACACACACACACACACACACACACACACACACACACACACACACACACTTGTCTAAAACAGTTGAGCTGTTGCATGAGCGTGCATTTATATAAGACATGAGATATTATGTTTATTGAATATATTTATACAGCAAATAAGAGGGCTATCCTTAACCTTAACAGTATACCCTTTCAATCTGTTCCTAGAGAGTTTCTGGTTGAAAAGTAAAAAAGAAATTAAGGTTCATTTAAATGAATCAGGCTTTAGCTTAATGCTTTACAAAAATGTCAACTTGTCAATTGTTGTTGTTTATTTTATGTTTGTCCCCAAATTACTATTAGCTCAGTGTTGCTTTCTGTGCCACCAGAAATGCCTTCGGAAGGCACATGTTTGTTTATACCACTGAAAGGGTGGACAGGAAACAGTACATCCTACGGTGCACGGTGTAAGACCTGCACTATACTTGCCATCACTTATCATCAGCACACACCACACGCAGCCAGATGTGTGCAGAGACAATAAACACCTTAAAGGCACAATACGTATTGTATTTCTAATCTCACACACTTTTCATTCAATTGCTCCTCACAACCCACCAAAAAGAGTTCAGGCCAATTACTAATGGATAATATAACCACTCTATCTATAGCAACTGATTCTGCCAAATAAAAAATCAGCAAACCAGGTTTCTATGGCCATGTATACTTGCATATACAAGGAATTTGGTCTCTGCATTTATCCCATCCGTGAATTAGTGAACACACACAGCACAGAGTGAACACACAGTGAGGTGAAGCACACTAACCCGGAGCAGTGAGCTAACTCGATACAGCGTTGCTCGGGGAGCAGTAAGGGGTTAGATGCCTTGCTCAAGGGCCCTTCAGCCGTGGATGTGGATATGACAGAGCAGTGCTCAACCATTCTCTCCGCCCACATTTTTCCTACTGGTCGGGGATCAAACCGGCATTCAACCCTTTGGTTACAAGCCCAAAGTCCTAACCAGTAGGCCACGGCTGGCTCCAATAAATGCTTAAATAGATTAGAAAAAAAATAGTGTATAAAATGGCATTTCCACTATTAAAAACATGAAACATTTGCCCCCTTGACCTTAATTTGGGGCTACTGAGCTGCAGGTTTCTTCCAGTCAGGTGGCAGGAAACATACATCAGCACTATCAATACCATCAAGACACCACACACTGAAATGACGAGTATTTCACTGGGTATGACACAGTGCAGCAGTGCAAGGCACAGAGATCAGAAATGGCCATATCAGAACACATTGCTCTCCTGCTGATCCTCCAAATTTACGGTGCCTCTCTCAGCCAAGAGCCTTCACTCATCTTTGGAGCACCAGGAGGAGATGTCATCTTTCGCTTTCCAATCACATCTGAAGGACACGATGAACTTCTCTTCTACAGATGTTTGGGGGACAACACCACGCTTCTGATGAACGTCACAGGAGATGAAACGCATTCACAGTCTCAGAGAATATACTACAGAGAATCAAAAGCTACTGGTACAATCATGCTGCTGCGCAACATTTCCCTTTCTGATAGCGGCGCCTACAAAGTTGAGACCTGGAGAGACGAGAACCTCATCAAAAACCACACCTATCATATGGGAGTTTGTTCAGAAGGTAAAAGAAGGATGGAGATTGGTTCAAAGGACCAAATTATTCGATTTGACGAAGAAACCTTTGATCCAAGTCACGGACAAACATTGGAAATATATGAAAAAGAATACTTTAACAGTGGGGATCTGGCAGTGATACCTTTCGCAATAAACACATTTCCTGGTAAACTGATGAATGGAATGCAGCTGTTTCACAATGGATCCACAGTAAGCTTCTCTGGGGATTTGGGATTCTACTACATTATAATCAGGAAGGGGAGAGATTGCCAGAAAATCATTGAAATTGACATTATTGAATTCTATTCACTGACTAAAATCGGAAAACTAAATTTGACTCTTGAGATAGATACCGATACTCAAAACATGCCTGCATTACCGGTAAAAATACCTTCGAGTATACATTTACATGTAGCTTGGCCTGAAAAGAGAGTGACTCTGTCCTGTGCTGACCGTAAACCTAACCCTACCGCTACATCCAAGGGCAGAGTGGAATGGGAAACTCCAGCAAAACGCCTCTCCATCGACACCTCTGTGACCATCGTTTATTCTGGCCCAAAACGTCACGAGGAGGAGATGTACATTGAAATGAGAGATTACTCTCTCGTCATCCCATCTGTGAAACAAAACGACTCTGGCATCTACAAGTGTAAAATTAGAGACGTTTACAGTCTTCTTGAACATGATCTGGTGGTCTGCCCTGTTTCTGATCCTATCTTTGTAATGTTTTCCCTGAACGAGAGCATAGTTCTCACCTGTGATGCTAATTTAACAGCAGGGTACTGGAGGCCTGAGTGGTATCGTCAGAGGGGAGAGGAGGCAGAGCCTCTGATGTTGGACGATTGGGGGGTCCCCCTCGTACCCGAGGACCTGAGGGGCCGAGTGAACATGTCCCACCCTCGGAACTCACTCATCATATCAAACGTCACCCCCAAAGACAGTGGAACATATCAATGCCTGAGGCACGTAGAGGGAAGGGATTGTTTTTCCAGAAGATTCCATCTAGTTTACCGGAGTCTTACCGGAATTGACTCTCTTTTCTACCGACTGTACGCCTCTCTGCTGGGCGGTGGACTAATGGTCATGATCTGCGCTGTGGTTTATGTCAACCTGAAGAACAGAAAAGGCCGAGTCTACCAGAAGACGAGCCAGGAGAAAGGTGACGCCCCAGGACGGCAAGAGAGAGAAGGAGAGCAGAGAGGAGACGACATCACCATCTGATCATCTGCATTGCCTCTGTCAGAGTCATCTTGTTACCGCCTGTAATTATACACGAGTAGTCATATGATATGTAGTATGGAATATGTATAAGGCCAAAGTACTTCACGCTGACTAAGCATTTATTATTGCAACCTACTTATATACTATGTGCTTACAGTCAAATGCTATGTGATTTGGAACCTGTGAAGGCCAAAATGTTTCTGATTTATCAATGCTGACTATGCATTTATAATTGCTACCTTATTATTTGTTATTCCATTAAATAGTACATTTTTAAGCTTTCAACCTGTGACTGTTTTGATTAACTGTTTCTATCTTTTGCTAATGTGTTGATGTTTTTAAAAAAATCTGCAAAGTAAAGATATCTAACTAAGACTGGAAAAGCCTCTTCTTTCATGTTATTCATGTATTATTATTGTTATTAATTACTATTACTAATGATTAAATTAGCTTTCATTGCCAGCACATACGTACTTAGGGGATGTTCAGTCTTGCTGTTATCAGCACCGCATCTGACTCTGAGCGCTGATGTGGAAGCAGCCACAGAACAGGCAGATGTGTGCAGAGATCACAACTTAAAGGTGCAGCGCCTCTAAACAGGTACAACGACATAAAGGTACAGCACCTCTAAACAGGTACAGCGCCTCTAAACAGGTACAGCGCCTCTAAACAGGTACAACGACATAAAGGTACAGCACCTCTAAACAGGTACAGCGCCTCTAAACAGGTACAGCACCTCTAAACAGGTACAGCGCCTCTAAACAGGTACAGGGCCTCTAAACAGGTACAGCGCTTCTAAACGGGTACAGCGCCTCTAAACAGGTACAGCACCTCTAAACAGGTACAGCGCCTCTAAACAGGTACAGGGCCTCTAAACAGGTACAGCGCTTCTAAACGGGTACAGCACCTCTAAACAGGTGCAGCACCTCTAAACAGGTACAGCGCCTCTAAACAGGTACAGCGCCTTAAAGGTACAGCGCCTCTAAACAGGTACAGCAACTCTAAACAGGTACAGCACCTCTAAACAGGTACAGCGCCTTAAAGGTAGAGCGCCTCTAAACAGGTATAGCACCTTAAAGTACAGCGCCTCTAAACAGGTACAGCACCTCTAAACAGGTACAGCGCCTCTAAACAGGTACAGTGCCTTAAAGGTACAGTGCCTCTAAACAGGTACAGTGCTCAAGGGCACTTCAGCCGTGGATGCGGATATGACAGAGCAGTGCTCAACCATTCCCCCCCACTCACATTTTTCCTACTGGTCGGGGATCAAACCGGCAACCCCTTGGTTACAAGCCCGAAGTAACCAGTAGGCCACGACTGGCTTCAATAAATGCTTAAATACATTTTTATACAAGTTTTTTTTAGAGTAGCAAATGGCATTTCCACAATTACAAACATGAAACATTTGCCTCCTTGAGCTTAGTTTGAGGCTACCGAGCTGCAAGCTTCTTCCTGTCAGATGGCAGGAAACACACATCAGCACTATCAACATTATCAACACACCATCGACTGGGTCTAATACAGTGCGGAGGCGCAAGGCACAGAGATCAGAAATGGCCATATCCGAACACATTGCTCTCCTGCTGATCTTACGAATCTACGGCGCCTCTCTCAGCCAAGAGCCTTCACTCATCTTTGGAGCACCAGGAGGAGATGTCATCTTTCGCTTTCCAATCACATCTGAAGAGAACGATACACATCTCTTCTACAGATGTTTGGGGGACAACACCACGCTTCTGATGAATGTCACAGGAGAAGAAACGTATTCACAGTCTCAGAGAATATACTACAGCGAATCAAAGGCTACTCGTACATTCATGCTGCTGCGTAACATTTCCCTTTCTGATAGTGGCACCTACAAAGTTGAGACCTGGAGAGACAAGAACCTCATCAAAAACCACACCTATCACATGGGAGTTTGTTCAGAAGGTGCACACATTAAAAGATGGATGGAGATTGGTTCAAAGGACCAAATTATTCGATTTGATGAGGAAACCTTTGATCCAATTCACGGACAAACATTGGAAATATATAAAAAGAAAACAATACTTCGACAGTGGAGATCTGGCAGTGATACCTTTAAAAAAATAAGTTTTCTTGGTAAACTGATGAGTGGAATGCAGCTGTTTCACAATGGATCCACAGTAAGCTTCACTGGGGATTTGGGATTCTACTACATCATTATCAGGGAGGGGAGAGATTGCCGGAAAATCATTGAGATTGTCATTGAAGGCTATTATGTTACTGATGACCGTCATATTAATCATATTAATAGTTATATTAATAGTCATATTAATAGTTTACATAAAGTGCTTGAACCAATATTAACTTTACAGAGAATACATTTAGCTTGGCCTGAAAAGAGAGTGACTCTGTCCTGTGCTGACCGTAAACCTAACCCTATCGCTACATCCAAGGGCATGGTGGAATGGGAAACTCCAGCAAAACGCCTCTCCATCGACACCTCTGTGACCATCGTTTATTCTGGCCCAAAACGTCACAAGGAGGAGATGTACATTGAAATGAGAAATTACTCTCTCGTCATCCCATCTGTGAAACTCAACGACTCTGGCATCTACAAGTGTAAAATTAGAGATGTTTACAGTCTTCTTGAACATGATCTGATGGTCTGCCCTGTTTCTGATCCTATCTTTGTAATGTTTTCCCTGAACGAAAGCATAGTTCTCACCTGTGATGCTAATATAACAGCAGGGTACTGGAGGCCTGAGTGGTATCGTCAGAGGGGAGAGGAGGCAGAGCCTCTGATGTTGGACGGTTGGGGGGTCCCCCTCGTACCCGAGGACCTGAGGGGCCGAGTGAACATGTCCCACCCTCGGAACTCACTCGTCATATCAAACGTCACCCCCAAAGACAGCGGAACATATCAATGCCTGAGGCAGGTAGAGGGAGGGGTTGATTGTTTTTCCAGAAGATTCCACCTAGTTTACCGGAATCTTACCGGAATTGACTCTCTTTTCTACCGTCTGTACGCCTCTCTGCTGGGCGGTGGACTAATGGTCATGATCTGCGCTGTGGTTTATGTCAACCTGAAGAGCAGGAAAGGCCGAGTCTACCAGAAGACGAGCCAGGAGAAAGGTGATGCACCAGGACGGCAAGAGAGAGAAGGAGAGCAGAGAGGAGATGACGTCAGCATCTGATCATCTGCATTCGCCTCTGTCAGAGTCATCTTGTTACCGCCTGCCTGTAATTATATGCAAGTAGTCAGTAGTATGGAATATGTATAAGGCCAAAATACGTCACGCTGACCAAGTTGTATATAATATGTGCTTACAGTCAAATGCTGTGTGATTTGGAATATGTGAAGGCCAAAATAATTTTGATTTATTAATGCTGACTATGCATTTGTAATTGTTACCTTATTATTTGTTATTCCATTAAATAGTCCTACATTGTTAAGCTTTCAACCTGTGACTCTTTTGATTAACTGTTTCTATCTTTTGCTAATGTGTTGATGTTTTTAAAAAATCTGCAAAGTAAAGATATCTAACTAAGACTGGAAAAGCCTCTTCTTTCATGTTATTCATGTATTATTATTGTTATTAATTACTATTACTAATGATTAAATTAGCTTACATTGCCAGCACACACTTGTTAGGGGATGTTCAGTCTTGCTGTTATCAGCACCGCATCTGGCTCTGAGCGCTGATGTGGAAGCAGCCACAGAACAGGCAGATGTGTGCAGAGATCACAACTTAAAGGTACAGCGCCTCTAAACAGGTACAACGACATAAAGGTACAGGGCCTCTAAACAGGTACAACACCTTAAAGGTGCAGCGCCTCTAAACAGGTACAACGACATAAAGGTACAGGGCCTCTAAACAGGTATAGCACCTTAAAGTACAGCGCCTCTAAACAGGTACAACACCTCTAAACAGGTACAACACCTCTGAACAGGTACAGCACCTCTAAACAGGTACAACGACATAAAGGTACAGGGCCTCTAAACAGGTACAGCGCCTTAAGGTTTTTTGCGCCGACGGTGACAATTTTCAATATAAAGTCTATGTAGCTCAGCATTCACAGCGCTGAGCGCCCTCGGCGGAAAAAAGCTCTCGGCGCTGACCGTTTTTTACCGCAGCGCTCAGAGCGCTCAAGTTGAAATCTGTTCAACTTTTAGAACAGCGCCAGGCTCGTCAATGTCACTTCTCGTTATAAACCGTCTCTGGTTTTGGTAACTTAGCAACAATAAACACCGAGAAAAGGAGGTTGAGGGCGCTCTGGCAGTAAAAAACGCGTTTGGTGGACACAGCACCTAAAGGTACAGCACCTCTAAACAGGTACAGGGCCTCTAAACAGGTACAGCGCCTCTAAACAGGTACAACGACATAAAGGTACAGGGCCTCTAAACAGGTACAGCGCCTCTAAACAGGTACAGGGCCTCTAAACAGGTACAGTGCCTCTAAACAGAGATCACACCTTAAAAGTACAGGGCCTCTAAACAGGTACAGTGCCTCTAAACAGAGATCACACCTTAAAAGTACAGGGCCTCTAAACAGGCACAGGGCCTCTAAACAGAGATCACACCTTAAAGGTACAGGGCCTCTAAACAGGCACAGTGCCTCTAAACAGAGATCACACCTTAAAGGTACAGGGCCTCTAAACAGGCACAGTGCGTCTAAAGCAGCG
The DNA here is from genome assembly GCF_963854185.1 of Sardina pilchardus. Lineage (NCBI taxonomy): Eukaryota > Metazoa > Chordata > Actinopteri > Clupeiformes > Clupeidae > Sardina > Sardina pilchardus. The sequence goes on from NC_085006.1 coordinate 21,314,921, forward strand.
GTTCCCAAACTCATTACGACACACACACACTCACACTCACAATAGTTAGGATAGTTTCAAAGCAGGTGGTGATGAGGTCTGTACCTTTTACACATACGGTAAATATAACATAACATATAAACATAACACAACACTAGGAAATATACTTTTCACATCTACAGTATGTAAAATTGAAACTCTACAATCAGTACCTAAACCCTGCTATCAAACCTAACAATCCTTTGTCAAAATGTAACTCTGGTGGCAAAATGAAACATACTTGCATCATATGCATACACTTTCAGATCAGGAGGAACACACTAGTCTACTTTATATACATTTCGCAAAACTTCGCTCATTGTGCCAAAACTCACACAAGTAAACATGACACAACACTGGGAAATATACCATTCACATCACCATTTACAATGGCTAAACTGAGGGCTTTTTGTAGCTGGCTGATTGGTGTTCAGTTTTGCAAGTAAGTGCCTT
>NC_085006.1:21320391-21402891 GCF_963854185.1 Sardina pilchardus
TTTACGCACATCCAGCCACGATCACGCCGTATCTCTTCCATCAAGCCGCCGCTAGAGGGGTCTTTACCATAATAGACACGTTGATGCAAGGCTCGTTCCGGTAACCTTACAGCAGCGCCCCCCACCACACACACACACACACACACACACACACACACACACACACACACACACACACACACACACACACACACACACACACACACACACACACACACACACACACACAAGTTATACATGTAAACTGGGCAAATGAGCTTTTACGTGACACAAATACATAAGCCTTAGGTTCTAGCATATAGGCCTAATTGAGGAACGTAGGCTACATGTATGATTCATAATTATCTACCTCAAGAAACATGCGTCCTGACTTTTCCATTCAACAGTGATGCCAGTCAAATTCAAGAGCCCTCCTAGTGCTTAGCGTCATGCAAACAGTGATGACCATTGGAGCAATTAACTGACACGTGTCCACCCAGTCTTTTGACATGACAACATCTATATGGCCATGTTAAAGACATTGTCGTTTATTTATTTATTGATTTATTGATTGATTGATTGAGTGATTGATTGATCGCTGTGACTACCCACATTTTGGCACATACAACGCCCAAAGAGCCATCATACAGTACCAGTAACCATTAAAATGTAATTAATTAGCATTACTTTAAAGTGATCAAGATTCCAATTATAAAAGCAGAAAACTGGAAATATCTAAGAAGGGGGATTGCTGGCATTGTACTGTTACTATATAACCACTCCACATCCATTGTGGCCATAATGCAGGAGTTTATGTTACATGTTTGTTACAATATTTTCTTTGAAACCTCTCTTGAATGTAAGAGGGCAAGTCTGCAATAAATGGCTTGATGACATAATCCACAAACTTGGAAGCAGGCTCTGTTATTGAATCTCCCCCACTGATAATTGGTCTACCAGGTGGATTTTCCAAGTCCTTGTGGACTTTAGGGTTCCTTTAGAAAGAATAACGTCAATGTTGACACAAAGCCCTTTATTTTGATAGTTGAAATGTTTAATGTTGAGCCGAACACTAATTGAAGGGCATCGTTAAAATTTGCAGAGCAAACCGAGAATTACAGTTACATACAGATGGGTAAATGATAACAATAAGACTGGCTGCAATCCTGAAGTCTCTCCATATTTCAAAGAAAATGTACATTCAACTTAAGATGATTATGAGTAGACAGAGTAAGACATATGATCAGAAAGGGACAGATTTTAAGGTCTCATATAACCATGTCACACTCAGTGACACATCTATCGTACACCTACAGTATCTAAAGAGAATGAGACAGGGTAGGGTGTGTGTGTGTGTGTGTGTGTGTGTGTGTGTGTGTGTGTGTGTGTGTGTGTGTGAATGGAAACAAGACAATTATTTTTTAAAGGGTGTGATTGGGTCATCAAACGTTTGGCCCAGCAGGACATTGTCAAATTGCAATTTGCCAGAGGGCTTGGACAAGCGAAGATGCACATAGTCTTCACTCTTAGCCGCAACATGAACCTGAGGGAACAAAACAAAAAAAAAAACAGGTCAGCATTAGACACAGAATCAGATAGTGACTACAGGAAGTGTATGAGCACACACACACGCACACACACACACACACACACACACACACACACACACACACACACACACACACACACACCTTAATGTAGTAAATCATTGATCCACGCTTTTCACTGGTGTATGAAATGGGGTAGAAAATCTCAAAGGTGCGACCTGCCCTTGTCTCTGCGAAGCTTTTCATCTGTGAGAAGGAGAAAAGCAGAGCATGAACTACTGAGTAGAGTTTCAGGATCTCTTTCTCTCTCTGTGTGTGTATCTCTGCAGTCATCTTTTCATTCTGTTACATTGCGTCTGTTACAGTACGTCTGGTTGTCTGCATGAATAACCGAAGGTGCAGTAGCATTGTGTTTTAGTTTGAATGTCTGTAATGAAGATGGTTCCTCAATGTTATCACTAATATTGCTGAAGATAATTCAGAATGAATGCTGAAGATAATTCAGGACATATAAGAGCATATTGAGACATTTAAGGATTTCACTTACCCGATCACACATTCGTTTAATAGCTGGTGTAGCCCCTTTGCGGTTTGTGGGAGCTATTGTGGCTAAAAGAAATAGAATCAAATAAAGTGTCTTACAAAATAACAGTTTGTCGACTTTCCTGCACTTCTACTTCCAGTCATCTTAACTGTACATCCCGTAAAAAAATGGTGTGACCTTGAGTTAGTATTTTCTTAGTAATTAGTGGGCTTGCTGCAAGGCAAGCCCATCTATTGTTATCCGTCGGCCGTTTTTTTAAGACGCCTCTTCTCCTAGAGCGTTTGAGCTATCGACGCGGTTCAAACACAAAAAAATCAGACCCGATCCGGTGTAGGTTGCTTGTTATTGTCGGATGGCTGCCAGTTGTCGATTTTCCGGTATTCCCGTTTTTAGACCCTTGTAGTCCCGCCATGCTCCACCAGAGGAGTTTCCCCATTGAAATGATTGGGGGACTGTTCAGGCGTTTACATCACTGCCCCCTGGTGAGCAATCCCACTCTTGCAGCTCCTCCACGGAGATGCACATTTCTAGTTTATTACTGTTTGTCCCATGGAACATACAGTATGTTCATTATTAACCTATATCAGGCTGTCGGACACAAAGTGTCGCCAAATTAATATTCGTCAGCACCGATCACCAGCAGCCCACCTGCGTCGAGCGAGAGAAAGAGAGCCAGCGAGAACGACAGCATTCGCCAGCAGCCCGCCAGCAAGAGACCGCAGCGGCCGCCATGGACTGACGTATCAGTGCTCGACCCAGAGACCAAGGCGATTTACTCGCAGTGGTCGGGAATCGTAGAATCAGAATCAGAATCAGCTTTATTGGCCAGGAACAAATAAGGAATTTGACTCTGGTAGCACGCCAAGGACTGCATAGACATTGGCGAGCTCCTGATAGACAATCTGACATTTTCCAACAGTTGGTTCCTGCTGGACTGCAAGCTTGTGCACTTGAACACGTAGCCTACATGGGGCTGTGGTGTGGCAAAGACTCTACGCTGATATTGAGAGGCCACTTCTATTGGCCGGGGTGCAGACAGAACGTTGAATTACATGTTCAACGCTGTGATACCTGCACCGCCATAAAGGGCCCCTCGCAGCGCTCGCATGCTCCGCTACAGCGATACACAGTCGGAGCTCCCATGGAGCCGGTAGCCATTGATGTCATGGGCCTGCTGCCGGTCACAGAGTGGAGAAATCACTACGTGCTCGAGCCATGGACTATTTCACTAAGTGGCCAGAGGCGCCCTTCAGTGCCAGATCAGAACACGCCGACAACAGCGGACGGACTGGTCACCCGAGATGTTTTTGCCGGTTTGGGGCACCGGAGGAACTCCACAGAGACCAGGGGCGGAATTTCGAAGCGGAAGCGTTTGCTGAGGTCTGCATCCGAAAAACGAGAACGACGCCACTACATCCACAAAGTAACGGGCTGGTGGAACGTTTCAATCGGACGCCGGCGGTCCAGTTTGCCATACTGGCTGACCGGCGACAACAAGACTGGGACTTGCACTTACCGCTAGTGCTCTGGGTGTATCGCACAGCAGTGCAAGAGTCAACTAAATGCACACCAGCGGCTCTGATGTTCGGGCGAGAGCTGCGCACACCTCTAGACTTGGTGTTCGGCTCTCCTCCGGAGACGGAGATCGGAGGCGAGCCGGGCATGAAATACTACAAGCAACTTTCGCGAGAGACTGAAAGAGGTTCAGAAGCTGGCGCGGCAGGGCGATGGGTGAGGCTGGAATTCGACAAAAGCAAGCTTACGACACACACTGCCGTGGGCGAGAGTTCCAGGCTGGTGACAAGGTCTGGGTGTACTGCCCGGAGAGAAAGAAAGGTGTGTCCCCGAAACTCACTAGCCAGTGGGTCGGGCCGTGCGAGGTGCTGGAAAAACTTTCTGATGTGGTCTATCGTGGTAGGATGATTAAGCGCCGAAGAGTGGTGGCCCTCCACCGTGACCGACTGGCTCCGTACCGGCCTCTAGCTTCGTCTGAGGACCACGGGGACTTGGACACTGATTTTGAGGAGCTTGTTGGCAATGGAGCTATGGCTCTGACACCGGTCACGGTACAGCAGCCACCAGCAGAGACCACTGCGATGCCGACTGGGCGCCCACAGCACCAGCATCACGTTCTAGCACGACTACGAGACTGTGTGCAGTAAAGACTGGAGTCGAGGGGACAAGGACTGTGTAGTGGCCCTAGCCGAACATTTCCGGACTTTGGCACCCAGGGTGCATTGCGGGAGGGTTCGGGAGTGTTTGTGTTGTTGTGCGTGCTTTGCATGTTATGATGGTTGCCACGTCCTGTGTGAATGTCGTTAGTGTGAATGTCTCTGTGTTGCCACTGTCTGTTTTGTGTTATGAATTATAGTCGTACTGTATGTGTGCATTGTGGGGATGGGGAATGAGACATGGGAAGCGGGACCGCAACTGTATGCAAGTGATGTCTAATAAAGACTACAATCTATCTACCGGTATGTATCTATCTACAAAACGAATAATTTGTTACAGTATTTTACTGTGAGATATGAAGTAAAGTACTGTATAGATTGCTGAAATGTCTAACAGTAAAAATCACCTACAGTAGCCTCTTTTACAGTGAAACCCATACACATACAGTACAAACTCATCAGGCGATTACTACTGTAAGTGTGACTCACCATAAACTGTCACTCTCTTAGAGGCTTGGGCCATTCGCTGGGCAGGTAAGTTCTGTGCGTTGCACTGGAAGGACTGGACCCTCCCGGGTGTAGCTGGGATCCATCGGATTACATCTCTAGTGGATGAGATGGAGCCACCGGAGAAGCCCTGGTTGAACGTCCAGAAGGTGGAACAAGGCAGCGTGCAGTTGGCCTGACAGGTGAAGATATGCTCCACCCCAGCCTTCACCGTGTCCGGGCCAAGGATGCTAACAGCTATCGTACCGACTGTGGGGAAAGGAAAATACAGACAGCCACATTTAGATTATTTTCCATGCCATCCCATTTATTGAAAATGTGTGCTAGCTTTTATAGATACTGTGGCCTGGATACTGAGGATGTGGGTAGGCCTTTCCCATTGTAATTACTTTGAGCCTATTATGTAGACGTACTAGAACCTGATAATGTAGTAAATCCCTGATAATGTAATAACCGCAATAATGTAATAACAATTTAAACTTGATAATGTAACTTTTCCGTTTTTCATAAACACTGTATCACTGGAATCCTTGGGCCAAGCCTTGGGCATCCTTAATGTCTTTTCCAGCCCTATTGGATTTTCTGGATCACATTATGTTTATAGTTATGTTACTTAGCAGACGCCTTTGTCCAAAGCAACATTCAAACAAAAACTATACAATAATTAATTTAGCAGTGAAAATCAAAAATCGGTCAGATTATAGCCTAATAGCTGTTTAAGTTGTTACGTTGTTATGTTGTTATGTTGTAAACAATAAAAAATATTAAGCAAACCTAATGAAAATAAACAATTAATATATGGGAGAATAGTAAATAAACATTAAAGTCATTCAGTCAATCATATAATAACAATAATTATGGAATGTTAAGCAATAATAAAACAACAATGTCAATTTAATCAATGGCCTGATGAAAACAAAACAACACCATATTATACAAACCATAATCATAAGATAATTATTATGCTTATGAATCTCTTGAAAGATTGAAAACTATTGTTGGAACGAAGAGTACTGGGCAACTCATTCCACCAACATGGAATATAATAATAAACCAATTATTACATCATCAGGTTTTATTACATTTTAAATTGACTCAAGTGCATTTATTTTATTATCAGGGTTATTGCATTATTGGGGATTCATTACATTATCAGGTTCTACAAGGCATACTGATGCAATTTAAATTAGATCATGCAGATGAGAATGGCACACAAAACTGTCTTGTGCACTGGTCTTTGATGCATAATAAGGTGCAATGTATATGCCAAATAAACATGTTACAGCATAAAAGAGCACTGTGGGACTCATCTAAAATAACTCAACTGTCACATGACATGGCCATAGGTACAACCATGATGCTATATTGCATGAGCATATCATGCCCACCTCAATCTCTCCTATCAAAATAAGGTGATAAGGCAGGTGAACTCACGGCTCAACAGGTACCCTCGGCTGATCACGGTGATGGCGCCGTCGACCACCTTGCACTCAAAATAGCCACCATCAGAGGGCAGCAGAGACCTGAAGGACAGCATGCCATTATTCTCACTGAGCTGTATCCTGGCATCGGTGTCGAGGGGCTGACCGTCTTTCAACCAGGTGGTGGCGACGATGGGGCCTGAGCCCTGACAGGTCATCGTGAAAGACTGGCCTTCCTGGGGATCAGAGCTGGTGGCGGGCTTCACTCTCACCGGGTCTGTGGGACCACACAGACACAGTCACAGGCTACGTTGAGTGTAGACCCAGGAACGGGTTATTATCAGTAGACTACAATGCAGAGAAGATGCCATGCAGTGCTGATTACTAGTATACGTTCGCAAAACAGTGAAATGTTCTTTGTGTTTATGTGTAAGACACTGAGTGAGCCTGTATTTAGCCCATAGCCTACCAGATAAACAAAGGCCATGGTAGGCTATTACAGAAGAGGCAGAGGATGAGCACAGACTCGGCATATTGACGAGGTGTGTATTGCCCTATAATGTGTCCTTAGGTTTTGCATTATTGACATTGCCCGTTTTTTTAATAACCCTCTATTCCTGTATCTGTCGGTTCATCTGCAAATGCACTTGCTCCTATTGAACTGTAATCAAAGACAATTGCCACGTTGCTGATGTCCCTGTTGACTTCCTTCTTACAGTAAGTAGTAGCACAAGCATTTCCTCCTTCCCAGTGCCAAATGCGTTACGATTCTGCGGGAATACTCACTGTTTATTTTCACGGTCTTGGTGGTGGTCCATGACTTGTTGGTGTCGGGGTTGACCGCGGTGCACTCCAGCTGCAGGCTCTCATTCCGGCCGCTGGCCGTCACGGTCATGACGCCACCCTCCACTCTCTTTCCAGACTCATTCCAGTGGTAGACACACTTTGGGGTGCATTTGTCTGAGCAGGTGAACTCTGTCGGCACGCCCGCCATCACCACGCCGGGCCCGTTGATAGACGAAAAGAACGGGCCTCTGACTGAAGTGAGGAACATAGTTAAACTTGTGGTCAAAACAAAAGTCAAAAAATAAAAAATAAAGAGCTGTTTAGATGTACACATAGCCTACAGTGTGTCCCTTATTTATTCATCTGTCAGCTTGAATGTCATGAAAGTACTCGTTTAATATATGTCTTCTATATGTGCATATAGGCCTATACTGTATATATGCCATATGTAGGCTACTATAGTGGAGATAGGCATTTCGACACACGGAAGGCAGAGCAGTTTCAATGTTTATCAACAGCCTACATATTTTCAAAAAAAGGAACATGAGCACTGCAGAGCAGTAGTGTAAGGCCAATCAGAGAGTTACTTCTTCATTTCGTACAGCAAACACACAAACTATTCTGACCACAGGCAAGTCTGTGGGTGCCTCTCAACTTCTCTCCTCGATCCTCCAGGCTCGTTCCCACTGATCTAACTAACACTGGGTAGACTATACCATTGTTGCAGCCCCATAATTCTTTATGTAGATCAGTGAGGACGGGGACCGAGGAAGGAAGGGAGGATGTATAAAACTAAATGAGAGGCACCCAAAGAGAGGACAACACATTGCTCAGACATATGCAGGAGATGTGAGCTCTATGTACTGGCTTTTTGTGTTCATGTCTTTCTGATCCACAGTCACATAGAACCATCGGGAAAAAGAACAAAATACTGTTAGCAAAGCCTTACAGCTTTTGACATTCTATGAAATACTCCTAAACTACTTTTTGGACTTCTTAATGACATAATCAAAGGAATCCGAGATGCCAAATTCTGTAACATCTGTGAGAAGAACAGGCGCCGGTGCTTACTTGGGTCTCCAGAAGCACTCACAGGCAGAGAGAAGACACACGCTGTGAATCAGACAGATCACAAACATGAGACCTCTGCACATATCATCATTCAAAATGTATCATTCAACGATTATTGCAATTTTTCATAATGTGTGTGTGTGTGTGTGTGTGTGTGTGTGTGTGTGTGTGTGTGTGTGAGAGAGAGAGAGAGAGAGAGAGAGAGAGAGATAAACAACTGATATCAGGAGATATATATTACCTGTTATTGTAAAAATAAAAATTGTGTATAGCTTCATATGATCCGCCATTCTTGAGTATGGGTATGAGTTCAAGGGGCTGTTCTCTTCTCCGTTGAATGCTACCTTGTCTCTTTTAAAGACTTATGGGTCTACGTAGCGTTTTTGGGAGTATTTTCTTTATATGGGCGTCTCCTATTTTGATGTATTGTGCAATTTCGTAAGAATTCGAAAGGACTACTTGTATTTCACAATATCCTTCTTTTGCATTGTTGCAATTGCTGATTTAGCAGAATGAGAACTACCAGTGAGACCACCCTTTCCGTTGTTTAGCAATAGAATATCTGTGAATAATAAGAAAAAATATGGTCATATGACAATGAAGACCCAGCTGTATAATAGCCAATGTTTGTGACATAGCACATACAGTGGGGGGACTAGGTATTTGACCCCATGCTAAAGTTGACTAAAAAGAGGAATATAAAATCATCTTTTGAAACAGACCAATTTAGCCCTGATGATGACTGCTCATCAATGTGACCCCCATTGTTTTTGGGGGTCACATTACTCGCGATCGCACCTAGCGGAACTGCAACAGATTGCAGGTAAAATGCAGGAGTTAATGAACCGACTCTCTCGAAATGGGCTCTGGCACCACAGTTCAAAGAATTCTGAACGGCACCAGTTCAACACCAGGTTCGCTGTCGGTGGAAAACCGCCTAACATATCGATGTTGATTACATCTTCGTGAATCAACATTGAAAAGATAGTCTTTTGCTGTGCACTTTTGCATTTAAAAACAATATCCTGTTCTACAAGCGGTACATTGATGATTGTCTTCTAGTAGGCTATGGCGGGGCTCTGAACAGCTACTCCAGTCTTTCCTACTGTAGGCCTACATCAACTGTCTACATGGAACCATCAAGAAGTTCAGCATGGAATGTGATCCCTTCAAGGTCAGTTTTTAGACACCTGGGTCATAGGCCTATACAAAAAAGAAGCCATTCACACAACTCTTAACGTCAAACCTGACGAAAACAGTATCTTACATGCCTCCAGCTTCCATCCCACTTCTTTAAAACAGGGACTTCCTTACAGACAATTTCTGAGTGAGGAGAATCTGCAGTGACCACCAAGACTTCAGGACTGAAACAGACAGAATGTACATGCAATTCCTGGCAAGAGGCTACAGCAAGGACACACTTGGCCACGCCCTTCACAAGGTAAATTCAGCCCCGAGTGATACAAAAGCCACAATAGAAGGAAAAAGGAACGTTCTATGATCTGCTGCACAACCTACACACCTCAGACACACCAGATTGAAAAGATAATTAGGAAACATTGGGATGTTCTCAATATAGATCAAGCATGTTATGTTCAACTCTTTTTAGAGATCCACCACTCTTTGCACACAATGAGCCAATTTCACAGTGTCCGGGTGTCTGGCCTAGTTGATGTTAATGATGCCTTAATTGGCAGGGTAAAACATCTTCCTGTTTCTGTCTTTCCTATAGACTGAGCTGTTCCAGAGGAAGTTAGTTTACACAGTGGCGACATCTTGTGAAATAGGCTTATAGGGCTAGAAGCATTAGAGACATCTTGATTCATGCCGACACGTTTGACCGTTCCAAGACCCCACGGAAACGACTGGATGATGCAAAAGGTTTCTTCCCCTGTCGGAATTGTACATCATGCACCAGTAAAGGTATGAAGAAAACCAATAAATTCAAAAGCTCCAAGTCAGGCAAAGAATATACTATCAACAAACTCATAACCTGCAGCTCTGTGAATGTAATTTATTTACTAACATGTCCCTGTGGATTACAATATATTGGTCTGACCAACATGCAGGCAGCTGAGAATCCAAATCAACTAACACAGGAGTGCCATCTACAGGAAGGATCACCGGTGGCCAGACACTTCGCCTTGGCTGGGCACAAGATTAGTGACTTGGAAGTAGTGGGATTTGAATGTCTGTCACCCAGCCGCAGAAGCTGTGATGTGGAAAGCAAACTAGGCTACTAAAATGTAAAGCACGCTGGATTTTTTACATGGCCACCTTGACTCCAGGAGGACTCAACGGAGACTTGGATTTTACTTGCTTTTTGTGATAGACATTTCTGTGTGACTGCTATTAAGGTTTTTCAACTGGAATCTGGACTTGTCGTGTAATATGATTGTGTTGATGAAATGTTTGTGTCGGTTGTAGATCGAACATGCAGTCATTATTTGTTTGCTAAATGATTGCCAATTGAAAGTTGGAGTAGATGTACTGGTTCATTGGAATTTTGTGAATGATGTCATGTCCTACATAGTGTAATTGATTGATTGCAATTTGCACTGAGGATGGGGTCACCCGAAACATTTGCGCTGCACATGCACTTTAAGTCTCTTTTTATGGTGAGCCAATAAATCACTTTTGATGTAAACTCTCGTTTTTTTTAACTACTTTTTGTGTGCGAGCTCCATTCCTGTTTTTTTTTTTTTATCTATTAGGCCTGTTTACTGGCCTACGCACCGACAAGAACATAGCCAATAGCCTACTGGCGCAGATCCTCTGCACATGCATACAATTGCACAAGGTTGCAGTAGGGGATGGAGCCAAATGTTATTTGTTATTTTATTATTGTTTATTTATATTTGTTGTGTGTGTGTGTATTTTTTTATTTAGCCTATTATATATTATTTGTTGATGAATTGAATGTACTTTAACATTCAATTCATGTTAAATGAAGGGTGTAGGGTAGGGTAGGCCATTCTACAATAAGGTATTCTACAATAATCAAATGCTTGCTTGGTTTGGATGTGGGCCTGCCTCAAATGAGTTATACTTTTAATGACGACTCTCATAATTCATAATTCAAATTGTACAATGCTGCTAAAAATATTGTTAATGTTTCCGCTAGATGGCAATATGGACCACGAAGAAGGAACGAAAACAAAAGTTATCATACTTCCTGTTTGGTACTACGTCATCTGTTCTGCTGCGGCTGTGTCTGGTGCTGCTGCTGCTGCTGCTGTTCTGTCTTGTGGGGGGATTTTGGCTGTCGCGCGTCTCAACGGACGGTTTGTATTGTCCGGGGGGGACGGCTGTTTGTCTGTGATGTAGTTTGTCTTTTGAACTACTACCTTCAATCTCGTATCCATCTGTGATCCATTCGGTATTGCGGTTGACACTTTGAAGGGTAAGGCTGTTTTGCTTATGTTCCATGACGTTAGAAATGGGTGGCTGTCTTTCGGAAATTGATCAGTTGAACAAGCAAGATAACGTTAGCTGGTTTGCTAACATGAACTGTCACTGTATGTGCCAAAACTGTCAGTCTACAACAGCTATGTTTTCCTCATATATTCATGTTACATAATCGTCACCGATGAGATGCTGTTCAACTGACAGATTAGCACCATAGACAGTAAAAGATAGGTAGCACGCTCCCTGCTATAAGTCTACTCTGGTGGATGACTAGCAAGCTAACGAAATTAAGGTTAGATAGGACAGTTAGCTGGATGCTAATGTTAGCATGGACTGCTTCACTGATCTACAGCAGTGGAACTGTTTCGGTTATAGATTTTCTTCATATTGATTAATTTTTGGATGACGGGAAATGCTTTCTAGACCCATTTGTGGTCATTGTTTACGAGTTGAATAACACATTCATCGACTTCAGTAGCCTACTTCTACCTAGGCTATTGAATTATAGTCAGGTGGTGTTTCCTGTCCTTAAATATCTATCAAGTGACGTTAACGTAACTAACGTTCATTTAACTAACTGTTAATGCGTAGTTATCGTATGTTAGGACTGTTCTAGTTGGTGAACACGTTAAAGTGAACAGCCTTGCACTTGCACTCAACTAATGCGACCTTTGTTATTCTTCCTTTTATTACCATCCAATAGGATTTGAAATACCGCGCTATGGCTCTCTCCCATTCCTCCAGCGAGATGAACGGCGCCGCATTCCCCTCGCCCACCGCCGAGATGGCCGAGATCAATCGCATTCACTACGATCTAGAATACACGGAGGGCATCAGCCAGCGAATGCGGGTCCCTGAGATGCTCAAAGTGGCCCCCTACTCCACCGACGACCAGGAGAAGGGTTTTTTCGACGCACCCCACAGCGTCATGATGCATGTGCCCGAGAGGATCGTGGTGGCAGGTGAGTGGTGTGTAAGGAGGCTGCCATGATAGTTAAGGGTGTTAAGGGAACGTTCTAATGTGAAGGGATTAGCGGGCGTCTGTAAGTCATTTAAAGTGAAGCCAAAACGGTTAGAATAGTAGGCTTAGATGAAAGTCCATTAATGTGAAACTGCATTTCTGTGGTTCATATGACCATAATGCATCTGTGGCAAATGAGGTTGCATATTGTCCTCATTGCTCAATGGAGAGAGATAGTGTCCAACACTTTTTTAGTGCCACAACAGAGGTGCGTTAAAGTTAAGTTGAACGTGCTGTGTTTCCCCCCCCACTCTCTGTGACACTCAGGCGATGGCGACGATTCCCAGTTCCCCAGACCTCGAGACCTGGACCTTATCCAGTCCACTCCACTGGAGGGGGTGGCCCTGAAGACGCCTCCGAGGGTCCTCACCCTCAGTGAACGGCCCCTGGACTTCCTCGAGATGGAACGGTCCAGTGCACCCAGCCAGCCCACTGAAGAGGTAAGGGGACGGACGTTCAAGAGGACCTTTATGGCTTACTCTGAATCCACGCCTATTTCAGAATTCCATAAGATTGTCTGTGGTTTTGAATCGGACCCTGCGCTGACTTGTACATTTGTGACCCAAGACACTGATGTTTGGGTGATTGTTTTCTTGGGTCTATCTAAGGGCGAGGAACTACTAGAATCTTCCATTTTAAGCCTTTCTCCACCAGTAGCCTAAACATTACGACGGCTTTATAGACTTTTGGTCCAGTGAGCTACTTCTGTTTGCATCTGAAAAATGCAAATACCTTGCTAACGTATCTAGCTGGCAGTGATAAAAGCTTCCCAACATGATCGTAACTGCAAACTTTTGGCCCCATTATTGGCGATGTCGCTGCAGGGCTTTTCTTAAATTTTTACAGTGTAATTTTTTACATCTTAATCCACTCTTCACTGTCCTTTTGAGCGCTCAACAATTTGGCTAAAAAGTGGCAAGTTGTTGCTTAGTACTGTTTTAATTCTGGCCCCAAAGAAGGGCTAAATGTAGCACAGTGGGATTGTTGCCGGTTCTGACCGCCGTGCGGAAATGGTCCTGTGTGTTGCCCTCAGGTGCGGTCACATGGTCGTCTACGCAGAGAGCGCTCTGCCAGCGAGAACACTGCCACGCGCCAAAATGGCCAGCTACCCCACAATGACTCCATGTAAGTTACTTACGGGACGTACACACACACACACACACACACACACATACACACACGACCACGAGATGGGGTTTCAAAATGGAATCACCAGGCCCCTCTCTCATGTATTCTACTCTGTCAGTCATCCTTACATGCTCTTTGTGTGTGTGTGCATCCATACGTGCGTGTGTGCGCATGCGTCTAGGCAGAAGTATGAGGGTTCAGTTGCTGCATGACATCAGGCCTGCGTGTTGCTTCCCTGCTGCTTGTACTGTGACTGTCCTGTGACTGTAGCCTGCCTGCCTGTAGGCCTGCTAGTTGAACTTTACAGATCACAGTATCCTCTTCCCTTGTTGTCCTAACAAACTCACAAGGCCTATCCACATAAGTCTCTAACTTAACTTTGACAATAACAACAAAAACAACACCTTTGAGTGTTGCTCTCTGTTGCTGATATGAATGGCAACATCTGCACTGAATACTACAACGATAATGTTACCATGTGAATGAACACAACATGTTTTGACTGTCGTCCTCCTCTTTGATGTCGCTGGCACCCAATAGAGATTATATTATTATCCCTATTCCCCATTAACCAGGTAAATTGCTATGCAGTTCTCAGAGGTGGAAACGTCTAGCTTCAGAAAGTAAAAGTAAAAGGCCTACCACATATCTGTACCAACCATTCACTTCAACAAGCTGATTGTAAAATTAGCACAACTCTTCAGCCAGTTAGAGCAGCTAATTAGTGAGATCCCCTGTGTTAAGTGCACCGGTAGAACCAATACATGGTTAGATTTTTACTATCTGAAGCTGGACTTTTCCACCTCTGGTTGTTCTTCGACAAATTCATGATAGTAGTGTAAGCATTAAGAGTGCTGTCCCCTGCTGGTCGTGGAAAGGTACTACAACCTCTCCAGCTCCTCCGTGCTGCACCAGCAATGCACTCCTATCTGGATGCGAGCCTCGCCCCACCCCACCCCCCTCTGTCCTCTCCCTGTCACAGAGTCCTGCGTCGTCCCTTCTCTCCGCTCTCCCCCCGTGATGTAACATTAGCGACTCACATGCTCCTCTTCAGGCCCTTCAGCCAAGCCTGTGCTTTTACAGTGATTACATAAGACGCCGTGCACTGCAGGCTTCCCCTCCCTTCCCCTCCACCCCAGCTCACCCCACCCTCAAGGCCAAACTGAACATCCTTCTATCCTTTAACAATCACTCCGTCTCACCAGGTCCTCGTTGTTGTCGTTGTTGTCGTTGTTGTTGTTGTTGTTGTTTTTGTTGACAGAAGTCATGGGCATGTTCAGAGTGAAAGTGTGCTGATGGATGTGTTGTGTGTGATGGTGGAGCATCTCTGTTGCAGTAGCATGGCATGCTGGCTATTGGTGCTTGAGGGCTGTTGCTTCTGGGCCTATTTTGCTTCGTCTTTTTTGTTTTGTTTTGTTTTGTTTTTCATGTTTTACTTTTATTATACTGTTGTGTTGTTGGCACAGGGCCGTGTTCCATCGATTGTGGTTGTTGTGAGAGTTTTTGTTTGTTCTTGTGTGATCTTAGACTTATTTTCTCTAGCGAGCACTCCACAGATATGGTAAACAGCTGGACCACAACCTGTACACTTTTATTGTGAAGGTTCTGATTCCCTGGCATTTACGTCAGTGTCAGAATGTATCACTTCAGGATGCTAAGAATGATCAAATGGGTGCTATTAAATCACCCATAGGAGCTGTCGGCATCACGTCAATGTTAATAAGAGGCATTGGACACGCTGTTAAATTGTTTGCAGTGAGTCCTTGATATGCTTAATGAAGCATGGAGCTCTTCCCTGTTGTGAAGCTCATGGCCAGTAGAATCGTGCATGTGTGCGTGCGTGCGTGCGTGCGTGCGTGTGTGTGTTAGAGAGAGAGAGGTTGCCCTGTCAGTTTCTCAACTGCTGTCTCCATCTGCAGTGTGATAGAATGCCTCTCCTTTTTCATTTCTTTATTTCTCTCCATCTGCCTAAATATGTCTTTCTCTCACACTCCGTCTATCAGTTCTTACCCCCTTCATACTGCCGTACCCCTGCTTTTCTTTTTTTATTTGCTGAATCTCTCCTGACTGCCATAGGCTAATTTCTGCGCTTCTTGCTTCTTGCCATTGTTCTCACGTGTTCTCTCCCCCTTTGCTCTCTCTCTCTCTCTCTTTCTCTCTCTCTTTCTCTCTCTTTCTCCCTGCCCTCCCCCCTTTTTGCTCACTCCCTGCCCTCTCTTCGGTGCTTGTGCGCGGGACGTCGGATGTGCGCACCTCCTGTGTGCGTGCGTGCGTGTGTGTGTGTGTGTGTGTGTGTGTACACACGCTCATGTGCAGCGTGACCACGTCTGCACCGGCCCCTGTGCGAGCTGTGGTACCCCTGGGGGTCCCCGCGGAGGAGGAGGGGGGCGAGTGGCTGAGCTCCCCTGGCGGCCTGCTCTCCTTCCTGCAGACCAGCACGCGCCGGGCCTACCAGCACGTCCTGGAGGTCCTGGACGAGAACCACAGCAGGTGACCCCCCCCCCACCACGCCCCTGTCAACACCCACCACCAGCCAAAGAAAATACACACCTCAGTCACCCTTCTGCCCTGCGCAGTCCTACCCATCTACAAGCTACATTTTGGTCACTCTTTGGTCATTTTGGTTATGGTTTTGTTTTGTTGGTGTCGTCATTGTGATTATTGTTTTCGGTTTTGGTTTGGTTTATTGTGTGTGTGTCTGTGTGTGAACATTTTGTTTGAGACATCAAGGCTGCGTTGAACATGTGTACGTGTGTATGTGGTAGGTCGAGGTTTTGAGTTTGTGCTCGTTCACAGTCAGACGTTGGCATCCATGTGTCAGTGTTCCATTTTTCTTTGACACGATATGGTGTCAGTCCACAGGTGCTTGACCCTCTCTTGTGGGACTTTGTGTGTTTGTTTGTTTGTTGCCATTTTCAGACTTTATTTGGTGATTTGTTTATTTGTTTACTTGTAACCTATGTCATTATCATCATCATCATCATCATTCATGCCTGACACGCTGCTGTTCCCGAACCATGGCTTGGCTTGAGTCTATCTTTTATGGTTGCCCATTTTTTTCTTACCTCTCTGCCTTTTGTTTTAACCCTCCTTCCCCCACTGCTGCTACTCAGAGCTTTTTTACTGCTTGGTTGAAACCGTGTCTATAGTGACTAAAGTGATGTAGATATTTTTGGCACAAAATTCAGGGGTCATATTCACAAAGAATCACATCTTACTACTAAGAGTACTCCGGACAAAGTCGGACTAGAAGTGTTTCACTAAAAGTTTCCTCTCACAGCCTATTCACAAAGACCAACTTTTAGTAAAAGGGGGAAAAAAAACAATCCTACAACTAAGGGAAAAGTTCTGATGCTACATGGCTAACGTCAGTTCTCAGGCACAAGCTTACTTGCAATGATTTCGGCGATTGGTTGATGAATGGCAGGTTTGTACTGGTGGGCAGGCAGGCGCTAAATGCCCTACCTCAAAAGATGAAAAAAAAGATAAAGATCAAAGACCACAAATGATATACTAAAGGAATTGGCAACTTATTGACAGATTAGATTATCTCTTCACAGTGTTTCCATAATGACTCTGTATGATGACACGTTTGCTAAGGTCCTCTGTGGCCTTATTGTGTCCTGGCTTACAAGATACATTTCTCCAATGATAGAGATCTGTGATTCTGCATGAGAATTACAAAACATTGCAATTTGCGGCATAATAGAAACAACCATTTTATGGTCATTTGTGAGTTGGCCTTAGTGAGTCAGGAGTCTTAAAGGTAAGGCTAACAAACCCATTATTTGTAGATGTTTCTCCTAAAACAACAGGTTTGGCGCTACTCTTAGCCTTAAGATTCTGTGTGAATATGGGCCCAGTTGAGACCACTATTGAAGACCTAACAGATCATGTGGTTCTTACTTCATATACCTCCACACAAATTTGGTCGAAAATCATCTGAAATTGACAAGGGTACAGTACATTTGTTATGTGTGACTTATCTCAATATAATAACATAAAATGTGCTAAATGCTGTTTTTTTTAAGCACATGATAATTTGTTCATTTTTACACATTGTAGGCCTAGTACGGAGTTCAGTGAGTGCAGGGTTAATTTTAAGTGTGTTTCCTCTGTGTGTTGTGTGTTTTTTGTGTGTGTGTATGTGATGCCTGATTTCACTGTTGTCCCTCTCCTCCTCGCTCTCCAGCAAACCTGTGCTGAGAGGAGGCTCTTCCTCTTCCTCTTCAAATCCTGGCCCTGACTCCAGGTAACTCCTCTGTCCCCACTCCCTCTCTATACCACCTGGTCTCTCTACCCCATCCTGTCTCTCTCTACACCACCCTCTCTCTCTCTACATCACATTGTCTCTCTCCCCATCCTGTCTCTCTCTACACCACCCTGTATCTCTCCTACACCACCCTCTCTCTCCTACACCACCCTCTCTCTCTCTACATCACGTTGTCTCTCTCCCCATCCCGTCTCTCTCTACACCACCCTGTATCTCTCCTACACCACCCTCTCTCTCTCTACATCACGTTGTCTCTCTACACCACCCTGTTCTCTCTCTTAACCACCCTGTCTCTCTCTACACCACCTTGTCTCTCTCTACACCATCCTGTCTCTGTCTCCACCACCCTCTCTCTCTCTCTACATCACCTTGTCTCTCTACACCATCCTGTCTCTCTCTACACCACCCTCTCTCTCTCTCTCTCTACATCACCTTGTCTCTCTACACCACCCTGTTCTCTCTCTTAACCACCCTGTCTCTCTCTACACCACCTTGTCTCTCTCTACACCATCCTGTCTCTGTCTCCACCACCCTCTCTTTCTAAACCACCCTGTTCTCTCTCTACACCACCCTGTCTCGCTCTTAGTCTGTTCCCCTGGTACTGCCCCCCCCTTTCCATTCACTAGGCTAGGGGTAATAATACTAGACACCATGTGTGTTTTGTGGCCTTTGATGGTCATTTCTGATACCACAGATGAATGAAGTTCCAGTCAGGCAGTGGTAGGAGTTTTATTTACAATGATGTGCATTAAGGGAGAGACAGTATGACTTTGCATAAAGATCCAACAGCTGGTCTAACTAGAAAAGGGAATAGTTAGGCTTTAAGTATCCTTCCAGGTTGCCATGGGGATGGTGTTGGTGATCCCACTGTGCGTGGACCACACTGAATCAGAACCTGGTTAGTGTCACCCTGGCAACCCAGACCAGATAGCTACTGATGCAGGGGGATGCACTCATGCAGAACAGAGCAACACTGCAAATCCATGATATTCCCCCTCATCTGTACACACATAGTCACACACAGATATAGTCAGGGACGATACAGAAACACAATGAAGTAAAAACATTCATGCTCTTTTTGTGTAATTTCATTATGTGGAAGAACGGAAAACGTAAGGACACATCAAAACAAATACTGTTTAGGAATATAAAAATAATAAGTTCTTATTTCAATACTCTCGCCCTGTTATCAGAGGTGCAAAAGTCTGGCTTCAGAAAGTAAAACTCCGACCACATATTTGTTCCAACCCTTCACTAGCTCTGCAGATTGTTATGGGCTCTTCGTACGAAAGGCTCTCAATTTGGCCACTTTGTTTTCCGATGGAGCCAAGTGTATTTCAATCTGCCGCTGTGTTGTTAATGTAATTAGTGTCTACACAGACCCGGTTGGCTGTTGCAACTAGTAAATCAACACGTCACGATAAAGAAGGATTTATGCAAGTTAAAATGTATATTATTGGGCAAAGAAGATGTTCAGTGTCGGAGATGAAGATACATTGAGAGCCTTTCATGCAAAGACCCCATTACAGCACAACTCCTCAGCCAGGTAGATCAGCTAATTAGTGGAATTGTCTGTTTTATGTGCACATGTGGAACAAATACATGATAGGACTTTCACTTTCTGAACCTGGAATTTTACAACTCTGCCTGTTATTCGATCTTTAGGAGTGCCTGCAGTGTGCGCTTGTTGGTAATGTATTATTACTGAATGTGACCATGTTTAAACGTGTGTGTGTGTGTGTGTGTGTGTGTGTGTGTGTGTGTGTGTGTGTGGTGGTGGTGTTTCTATTAGGTGTGCTCTCACCACAATGGACACAACATTGGAAGGAGGACCCGATGACATGGCTGTAGTTGATGCAACAACGCTCCGGCGACAGGTACATACCTTACCTCAGACCAGGATTAAAATAGCTCTATGGATATAGATATTTATTTATTTATTTATTTATTTTTTAAATACAAAACAACCAAATGACCTGTTTTGATATAGAAATTGTTCACTGATTGTATTGGTTGTTATAGAAAACAACCAAATTACATGTTTTGATTGATGGGTGATGGTGGTGAACACATTTGCACCTAAAGGATTACCACCGAAAGAAATAGACGAATGCCAGCATGGCTTGATTATGAGATTGCGGTCTTTTCCATAGTTATATCCTAGTAAGACCAGACCACACAATATGTCATTGTTAGTTCCCAGGGGGAATTAGGGTTGTATGGGTGATTTTCCTAACAGCTCAGTGCTGCCCTCTGCAGATCATCAAGCTGAATCGCAGGCTACAACTGCTGGAGGATGAGAACAAGGAGCGGGTGAAGCGCGAGAAGATCATGTACTCCATCACCGTAGCGTTCTGGCTCATCAACACCTGGGTGTGGTTCCGTCGTTAGTGCCCCTTCACTCCAAAGCCGTCCCCTTTTGGCCACAGACCCTGTCCCTGTCGAGGGAGCGTAGAGCTGGAGGAGGAAGCTAAGCCATTGCCTGTGTTCTGTGTGTCAAAAACTGTTTGCCAAATACTGCGCTCTCTCTGTCTCTCTCTCTGTCTCTCTCTCTGTCTCTCTCTCTGTCTCTCTCTCTCTCTCTGTCTCTCTCTCTCTCTCTCTCTCTCTCTCTCTCTCATAGGCTATAGCTGGAAAGCCTTGGTAGGGGAACAGTGTGTTTTTGGTTAAAGGGATACTTGTATTCATTTTTGATTCTTTTCTCGTTTTATTTTGTTATACATATGGAACTTGTAAATGTATTATTATTTTTATATGACTTCAGTTGTTTTTTTCCTGTGTTCCTCGGTTTTGTATGTTTTTAAGACCATCCTGCTGTTAGCACAAAATGACGCAAGCTTGAGTGACTTGTATATACTTCCTCTCAGCTCTCTGAGAGATCTGGTTGTATTTATTATTTCTAGGATGACCACTTTCCGCACATGGAAGCAAGCTGTTGGTGTATTATAAAATAATAGGACTTATATTGTGAATGCATATTTAAAAGTATAGCATTGTACAACATCCTCGTTATGCAACATTATGCAACACGTGTATTTCTGTTGAATTCTGCAATCAAACATTTAAATTCATTTATAATCAGTTTCCCCAGCATTAATTTATGAGACCATCTGATCATCAATATCAATTTGTGTAATTTCTTTCATCTTCATACAACGTCAATACAATGTTCAATATGTATTTTTTTTGCGGTCAATAATATTATATCACAAACACAAATCGATTAAATTAACTACAACAGTGGTTAAGTATTTGTTTTAGTCTTATTTTGCAACTTTGTCTCGTGTTGGTTCCGTTTTTAAGCAGCCCGGAACTAAATAGGGGGGTGATCAGGGGAAGGTTATCAGCGATGCACACCTCTTTCCACAGCTGTCATGGCGTCAGGACTCCTTGGATCCCGTGGCGTGCTAACGCTCGGGCTTCATTATCAGCATGTCTGCCGCTCCGTTCTTGTCACACAGACCCGACAAAAGAAGCGTTGGATGAAGGCTTACACACGTATTATGGAAGCCAAACTTAAGCTCGAGGGACCCCCGCCACCGAAGCCACGGTTAGTTCACCGTCCAGCTAGCATGCCCTTAGCCAACGTTAGACAACATCAAGTGCAACGGTGGCTGACCCCTAGTGTCTTGTAGATAAGTGCATGTATATGTTATTGGTCTGCGTGCACGAAACATCTATCCATCTAACCTACGTTGACTATTTTATTTGCTAACGCTACCTTTGCATGGGAAGTGGGAACTAGTTACATACGTAACGTTGAGATAAGTCCTGTTTCCTATCATCCATGGTGCCCTCATTCCTTCATTTGATTCCGTGTTATAGTGCCAGTAATCCGCTAAACCCTGACTATTTTCTTCATAGGACATACTCGCAAGATTTGTAAAAGGATGCAGACCAAGACTGATTTGGTCATTAGATACAATTGTAATCCCCCCCTTGGATGCATACTAGTGGCACCCTTGGTTGTGTTTTTGTCATTCTGTGATCTTACACAGTCCTGACTCTGTACATGAGAAATAAATTGTATGGCTTCTACTGCAGAAAAACGGTTATAAACAAGTAATACGGAGACTATCGGCTCCATTAGCATGGAATGAAGGGGTGTATAGAGCTCAAATATCAACAGCCTACAGTAATTTCCCGCATATATAAGCCGCATTGTGTATAAGCCACAGGACAGTGTTTTATGCAAATTAAAAGAAACAAAACCATACTAACTGCCCCCCCTGTATTAACCTCAGCGGAAGAAATTTAGCGAAATCAATGTATAAGCTGCGGCTAATAGTCAGGAAATTACGGGTATTGCAAAACTGCACTGTCTGAGGATTGCATCTTCAAGGATTATAAAAAACGTACGCTCCAGTGAAACACTACACCTGGTTCTGTGGAGTTCACACACACACCTGGCCATGATGTTACTCACATGCTTATTATCTCCACCTTCATCTCTCCCCAGCTCAGAGAAGCCAAACTGGGATTTCCACGCAGAGGTGGAGGCGTTCGGCACCCGTTTGCAGGAGAACTTCCAGATGGAGAGGCTGAAGGCGGCCTTCGTGAACCCGTGCTACGTACGGGCGGAGCAGGAGCGACGTGGCGCCCTGGGCGTGGAGTCTGAGACGGCCGCGCTGGCCCTGAAGGACAACGCGGAGCTCCGCGCCAGAGGCCTTGCCCTCACCCGAGACTTCCTGTCGGACTGGTGCCGCGCCAGCTTCCCCAGCCTGCCCGCCGAGGGAGCGGCCGCTGTGGTGGACCACCTGATGTCGCCCGAGGTGGTGTGCCACGTGGCTCGGAACCTGGGTGTGGACGACCTGACGATGAGCGCAGAGTTCCCGGTGCCAGACGATGTTCTGTACGGAACGTTCTGCGCGGTGGTGGCTGTGCTGGAGGAGAGCAGTGGGCCACAGAGAGTCGGACTCTTCCTCAGGGTGAGAACCGGACACTGCCTGTCAGAATTCACAAACCTGCTCAAGACCCTGTCTGTCCCTTGAGATGCTGGCTTTTAGAGATCACTTCTTAGGCTTCCATTGCTGTTAAAGATTTGTGTGATCTTGTAGATGCAGACAAAATATTGTAATACCAAATTAGTCAATTGAATTGAATTGTGTTTGTCCCTGGTTCTCCGTTTACTCTATATTTCTACCCCCACCTTGTGTCCCCTCTCCATTTCTGTCTGCAGGATTTCTTGAGCACGCAGCTGATTGGTAAGGATCTGTTTGACCTGTGGTCAGTGGTGAACCCCATGGGCCTGCTGGTGGAAGAATGCACCCGCCGAGGGCTGCCTCTTCCCGAACCTCGTCTCCTTCGCTCAGCTGGGGCCAGCACTGTCCTGCCACTCTTCTTTGTGGGCCTCTACTGGTATGTCCAGACAACTAAGATTACTCTTACCACCATTTTCACTACCCTTATTGTTTACACATTACACATAAATATCATTAGTCATCATCAGCATTATTATTGGTTATTATTTGCATTTTTGCAAACAATGTATTTATTATATTTTATTAGAATGAATATTATTATTTATATCATATTGTAATAATCTCTCAATATTGATTGAGCGATTATTAACATATGTTTGTTGTTGTTGTTGTTGTTGTGTGTGTATGTATGTATGTATGTATGTATGTATCTGTGTGTGTGACATTTGTGGCTGACTGCATCTGTCTGTCTCTGTGTGATAAGTGATAAGAGACTCCTGGCGGAGGGTCCTGGGGAGACGCTGCTAGCTGCCGAGGAAGAGGCCGCGCGTGTGGGTCTCAGGAAGCTCTACGGATACACGGAGAACCGCCGGCCCTTGGATTTCAGCCCGGCCCCTCAACTGCAGACGTCCCAGGGCAACTCTCAAGCACTCAGCAGCGGTTAGAGGGGAACTCGCACGTTCTCACAAAAAAGTCAACGCTCTTGTCAAATCGCCGGAGGACTTTTAGCCTATTTCTCAAAGAAAGAAACCAACAACTGGTATTTTCTTGATCGGTTAGACAAAAGGTTTGAACAGGCTGAACAAAGATGTTGTAAATTCAGCAGAGCTACAGAACACGGAGACAAACAGCCACTCACACACACCTCAAAACAGGACCGAGAAATTGAGCTCACAAACACACACATTTGCAACCCCCGGATGTAAATCAGAGGCATTTCATTGGATGTCCTTGTTTTGTCTATTTGTTTTTGTCTGTCATTGCAAATGTATTATTAATACTCATGCAAAATATTCATGAATAATAAAATAGTTATTTCAGAAAAGGAGCTGGTAGTGGCAGCACTTAATTCTCATTTCTCTGTTATAATTTAATCATGAAAAGGTTCGTTTCGGAAGGCTCAGAGAGCGTAAATTATCAAGAAAATTATCAACGGTTGATGGCTTTAGAGATGGGGGGGAGGGGGTTCGTGCATATGTCTTCTATTGTGTCATTTCAAGAGAGCTGGCTTACTGTACATGGCCTCTGGTGGAAACAGACTAGCTTCAGGCAAGAGAGCTTCAGTCTTTATTATTTATAGTTTGTGTGTGCGTGTTTCCTTCTCTGTATACAAGCTTACACTGCGAGTGGTGAAGATGTGCCTGTTAAGAAAACAGGAAGTGGCACAGCCACAAACAGGAAATGCAGTGCTTGCGTCTTGTCTGTGTGACTGCTGTGCCAAGGCTTTGTCAGGAAGTCATCAAGCCCTCCTCATTATCAGTGGGCGAGCCTGATTTGCATAGCCAGAATTCCAGCAGTAACTTTGAGTGCAAACTGCCTGTTTATAAAGACTTTTTGTACATAATTCAAAAACAGTGGGATAAGATGGACACTATTGTAACTGCATACCAGAGAGCAGCCACTTGGCAAGACATTTGCAAATTATGCATTTTGCATGTGTACCTGACCTGTTTTAGTCCACATTGCCATTGCCATGTATATTTGTATTGTCATTGACCCACAACCACATGTATCCTGTTTCCACAGGTCATTTGGTCTAATGTTGGTAAAGCTTTTCAAATATACACACAAAAAGCCCAAGCCTGTGTATTCAGCACACGGTCCAACCAAATCAAAACAAGTACAGTAGGGCCTGCTTTATACAAGCAAAGTATACCTGGAAAGAAGTGTTATTTTACTAGAAAATGATTTAATCTGTTGATAGGCTACCTGGGGGACAGCTGTAAATGTGATGAAGAATGTAGTAGATTGCAATGAAATAGGTCTATACCTACATAAATGTAGGCAAATAGGAAAGTCTGCAAATGTTGACTTCCATATTTAAGAGTAGACAACTGGTAGATTGTAGAGGTAACACCACTGTGGTTTTGCGGTAGGCTATTGTCTAATGCTCTGCCTGGTGGTGTGTCAAAAAGAGGGGAAAACTTTTTTTATTCCAGGGCTGTAGTGAGTGTAACCCGCTGTGTGTGAATTAGGTCATGCAAACAGCGAATTGAAAGGCAGTTTTGGTTTGCTGGGTGGCGCTAACTCGCGCCTAGTCAGAATCCACTCACGGGCGTAGCATGCTCCTCTTGACTACGACGTTCCGATTCCTTGTTCGTGGAAACGTGGGGTCGTTGTGAATTCCGGTCCGTCTCTTCATTCAGCCGCCCTCCTCTGTGTGGCTACGCTCGATCGTGAGTCGGTAGCTATCCGTTAAGCCGCAGCAAGCAGCCTACGTTGTCTCTGGGTGTTTCAGGTCCTTCGCCGGTTTGTCTTTCCCCTTCCCTTGATCCTCACCATCCCGGCCCCAACCATGGCTGCGAGTGCGAAGCGAAAACAAGAGGAGAAACACCTGAAGATGCTCCGAGAAATGACTAGTTTGCCTCCCAATAGAAAGTGCTTTGACTGCGACCAACGCGGCCCAACCTATGCCAACATGACGGTGGGGTCCTTCGTTTGTACCTCCTGCTCCGGCATTCTGTAAGTAACACTTTCCTTGTTTGCAGGTCTGTTTTACTAGCAAGTGGCATTCTTTTATCTTGGGGACTAATGCATGTTAATAACTTGAATATGAGAGGTGGTTTTAAAAACACTTCACAGAAAGAGTTTGTAGACCTGCCTAACACAAGCCGACATTATTGTCTGCATTTTGACCGGTGGGTGGGGGGTTGGGTAGCTAGCTGGCTAGCCACATTTTCAGCTAAGTTATGTAGCCAGACATTTAGCGGTAATAGCGAACAGACATAAGCGCTACCCGGCAGTGCTAACAGGCTGCGACTGCGAGGCTGTTGTGCTTCAAACTATACAAATGTAAGAAATGAGCTGGTTTGAATTATTTAACAGATTGTGTGGTACTAAATGTCACCGGTCGCTGGGAACAGTAATGTTAGCCACCGTTGACTGGTACACGCTAGATAACGTTAGCCAAGCTAGGACTATCCTAACGTTATCAGAGAAAGATACCCACCCAGTGCACATTGGCTAGTTGTTAAACGCCCCTGATTCTGACCTGGTTAGGCCAGCTAGCTATGGCTAGCTGCATATACGGGCCCTTTTTTTCAGTGTCAGACATTCGCACTCAGCCACTCACCCAAGTTCACCAAAAATACTTAACGTTATCAGAGTTTGCTGTGAAAGAGGATTTATTACACCTAACGTCAGAATCCTAAATCTTGTAATGTTAGAACTTTGTCAGATGTGATAGTAAGAAGGCTTTTATCGCAGTGTCCTATGGGCAGCTTGCTACAGCACTCTCAATATTTCGCACATCACACCCTCATCCTCATGTAACATACTGTACCGGCAAGTTCTGACAGTTAGCCCGACCACCGCTAGAACTACCTAGTCCTCCGGACCAAGTTTAGCTCCGAGGCAAAGCCCGTGACAACTTGTTGATTGATCCTAAGCTAAACGATGAGCTGTGTTAATGGCGTGCAACACGCCACGACCCTGTGAGGGCAGTTCACAATGGCGCGTAATCCTACACTTGTTTACCGTTTACACCTTGTTTATTATTGACGCACGGCGTTAACTCGACTCCTCTTATTTGAAAGACAGTGATGACTTTCCACATGCATACTATGTTGCTGTTGTGAGCGAGCTCACCCACTGTCCGTGCAGTTAGCTAGTTAACGTAAGTTGGCATTAAATGTTTTTGACAGTTGTAGTGGCTCGGTCCAGAGCGGTCCAGCGCAGTCCGTCCCTGCCTGGTTGTGTAACTCAGCATCTGTACAGCTACGGATTTAGGATTAGTGTTAGATATTTGCTCCAACCCCCGCCCCTTCCCAAAAGGGAAAATAATCAGAATTCAACCCTCAGGGGAAGTCGAAGAAGTGTATTTTGTGTAGTAAAATTGCTGACGAATGAGCAGTTCTACATAATAGCGGAATAGCCCATTTCTTTCCCATCGTCATCAGTCGCTAAAAATGCAGACGAGGAGAGAGCTGTATCTAGGAAGCCTTCACACAAACAACGCAGGTTCACAGAATCATCTATAAGTTTGTATTGTGTCTGTGAGGATCGAGTTTGAAAAGCTAGTACACTTGATTATCCTCTCCAAAGTGTTTCCCCCACTAGGCAGCATCATGGAAAAATTCACAAGGACTCAAAATGTGGGTTCTGTGCCTTAGATTTATTATATTTTGTGTGTCCGACTGTTTTACAGCTAACAGTACCTTTCATATAGAAACTGGTTTCTTCCTGTGTGTGTGTGTGTGTGTGTGTGTGTGTGTGTGTGTGTGTGTGTGTGTGCGCGCGCGCGCATGTGCATACATATGCTTATCATTTCTGAGCAAATATTGTGTCCACCTAAGGTCCATCAGTGAAGTTATTTTTCTCAATGTAGACACGTTGGTCTCTGGAAGTTCAGTCACACGTTCAACACGGCCAGGTTCTTTCTGTTCCTGTTTTCCCAAAAGACTTCTGCCAGCGAAGCACTCCATACACTCTCTTTTCACACCAAAGACGGATTCAAATGATCCACATCACAGCTGGTAGCCCAAAACAGTGTTAGCCTACATCCTATCAAATGTATGTGTCAGTGTGTTCAGAACAGAATAGATATCTCTGTCCCACTCAACACAGTGGTGTGGCTGACCCCTCTAGTGCCGCTTTGTGAAGTGTCTCGGCAGTAGAGTTAGAATGGTTTTGACTCGTTTGTCCTTTCTATCTTAATGCAAGATAATGGTTTCCAGTCTACATGAAATAATCATGCATAGCCAAAAGTTCAATAAATAAGTCATGTCCATTAGTGGAGCTGATAGGTCTAACTGCAGCAATCTTTCCAAAGGAGATGCTGGCACCAAATACTGTATGTGTATTATAATCTATTGGTATGGTATCGTAAAGCCTGAGGATGAAAGTGATGCTTTATTTCTGTTGGTGTGAGTGTTTGTATTGTATTGA
Source organism: Sardina pilchardus (assembly GCF_963854185.1). Taxonomy (NCBI): domain Eukaryota; kingdom Metazoa; phylum Chordata; class Actinopteri; order Clupeiformes; family Clupeidae; genus Sardina; species Sardina pilchardus. Next base: position 21,348,555 of record NC_085006.1, read on the forward strand.
ATCTGCGGATCATAATCTATGGATAGGAGATTCAAGTCATGTGTCCACTCTCACTGTGGTTTCCTCACTTATGTCTGTGTGTTGTAGATGTGGTATGACCACTGTTATGACACGTACGTACGTTGTGTTCAGATTGCTTCCCACAGGGTGTGGGGGAAATCGAATCGAATCTCTCAGACAGCCCCCTCCCCACCCACACACACACACACACACTCCCTCCAGTTACTGTCAGACCTCACCTTCCCTGATGTTGGTCAGTCTGGGGAGTTTTTAGGTGTCAGGAGGAGAAAAAGAGAGAGGAATGTGCTATCCCATGTGGACCGCCACTCATTTTCTCTTTCTCTCTCTCTCTCTCTCTCTCTCTCTGTCTCTCTCTCTCTCACCCCTCCCTCTCACACACACGCACGCACACACACACATCCTGTACGCTTTCACCTTCTACACTCTTCTATGTTCTAGCCCATCCGTCACATCTTAACTTAACTTGAGTGGTCTTCCTTGTTGGATCATTTCTGTTCTCTCTAGCTTCTCATCCTGTGCTCTGGGGCAGATAGGCAGCTTTGTACTTCCTGCTTCGCACAGCCCTGGCTGGAAGTGTTGATTGGGGAGAGGTATGGGCCGAGGACTCGTCACACATCACACAAATGCACACACACACCCACACACACCCACACACATGCACACTATTCCCAGTGTTCCTACTTTCTGCCTCTCCTCATTCTCCTTCAACCCCTCTCCTGTCAACGTCATGTGTTAGTTTTCCTGCACATGGATGAAACTTAGTCCTGGATTGTGTTCATTGACTCTCTTCTAGTCTAGTACTAAACTTAATCTGTGTCTGGGAATCCAGCAGTGCTCCTCTCCTGGTCTTTCTCTCTTCTCTTTCCCTTTCTTTCTCTCTCTCTCTCTCTCTCTCTCTCTCTCTCTCCCTCTCCCTCTCCCTCTCCCTCTCTTTCTTTCTTTCTCTCTCTCTCTCTCTCTCTCTCTCCTGCATTCATCTTCTCCAGTGCCCCTCGTTGCGTCGTCTTTCCTTTTGCTCTCCATCTCCTTTAATCTCTACTGGCTCATCGTCCCTCTCTCTCTGGTGGGGATGGAGAATGCCGTGCATTTCCCTGCAGTGCTGTGTGTGTGGTGTGTGTGGTGTGTGTGGGTGTGTGTGTGTGTGTGTGTGGTGGGGGTAGGGGGGTGTAATTGAGTTCTTTTCTGAGCCACTGGCACATTTCCGTGTGTCCTGAGAGGGCTGCCTGGAGCCTCCTGAGCATCAGAGAGTAGAGTAGGCCAAGGGCTGCTGGGGAACCCCTCAGCTGAACCCTGATTGGCTGATCAGGGCACCGTGTGGAGCAGTTTTATCAAGTTTTATTGGCTGATGATGAAATGGTATGTTCCTGTGTAGCCAGTCCTGATTCGCTTGCTCGGGGGAAAGTTGTGGACGATGATGAGGATGATGATGATTCTGTTTGGCTGATTGGTTGCTCTGGTTGCAATATTTGCTGGTTTGAAGTGGTCGTGCGGGTGAGAGTTTTTCAGTTGCTTAGTTAGTCTATATTTACTTTGTGTGTGTGTGTGTGTGTGTGTGTGTGTGTTAAAGATGTTCCGCAATCCCTGGTGTTTGGTTTAAAAACGCCAAATACCAACCTCTGTGGTCAAATAAATGAAAGTTGGTATCTGCTCAGTGAAGGCAAGATTCCTGTGAATGTTGGTTGGCCTATGTCTGACCTGATCGGGCATTGCCCCTTGGCATACGCCGAACTTAATGTCATGCTTGAATATAGCACCAGCAGCTTTTTCAGTCTTCAGTTTCACTCATGAATTATGACGGCGAGCCCTGTCACCGATTGCTAGATGGTAAATCGTTAGCAATTGAAGCTTAGATGCCCCCGTTTCTTTATGATCCTATATCACCAACACCACGCATCAAATTCATTGCATTTTAGGGATGAAATGTGAAGAGAAAATGTTTTGTGTCGTCTTTTGTATCAATGTGGTAAAATAAAAAAACAAAGCTAAGCTAACCAGCTGTTATATCAAGTCAAGTCAATAATTATTTGTTCCCAACGAGGCAATTGGTTGATCAAATGTTAATGAAAACAACATTCAAAATTGTCCATTCAATTGTCAATTCAACCCACTGCATTCTTTGAAAGCTCCTAAAATGACATGGGTTTCCAAAATCATAGCAAATTCTGTGAAAATCATAGTGATCTGAATCCAACCTAATTGTAAGAGTGACGTTTGCCTTACTCAAGTAACCTCTTCTACTCTATTGGACAGAACCAGTGGGATGACCCATGATTAAATCCTTATTACATTGCTGATATGCAGTAATAAATCTGTGGGAGTCATGAATAAATCAGCAGTGAGGGTGGAGTGGAGGAATCGGCGGACGTGTCTGCACGATTGAGAAATAGATTGTGTGGAAGTGGGTGAGTGTTCACTGCATGAGTGAGATGAATCACTCATACTGGGTGGATGAGTGAGTGATGTCTCATTTTCTCGCAGCAAGGCCGAGTTGTGTCACGTGTGTTTCTCTCTCTCTGTGTGTGTGTGTGTGCGCGCGCACGCACGCATGTGTGTATTCTCTCTCTGTAGTAGACATGGCAGTCATGTAATGTGACTAAGCGCATTTGGAGCAGTCCTTATTGATGCCATGATAGTAAGTGATTTGGGGGCAGATGCCGACCAGTCTGGCCCCTCAAGCAGGTCACCGCTGGGTCAAGACAAGCAAACACATACACACACACATACACACATATCACACACACACATACACATGGGGGTTCTTCAAGGGGTCGTTGTGTAAACACATTCCTTCTGTGGGTGTGTCCGACTTTGCTGCTTGAAGAACAAGAGCCTGCGTGTGTGTGTTGTGTGTGTGTGAAAGAGAGAGGGTGGGCCCTTATTTGAAATGTGTGTTTGTTTTTTACAATGTGCTTTATGTTTGAAACTTCTGGTCATTCATCCCACTCTTGACTGTGTGAATGTGTGGAGTAGCGTAGTGTGTGCATGTATGTATGTATGTATGGCACAGCCTTACAGCCTGCTGCTGACCATGTTGGTGTGTGTGAAGGATTTATATCTTGTGGCGCATCTTGTCTGCCTTTGGGTCACATTGTTAACCTTCCCCCCTTGCACGCAGCCAACAAGCTTCTGCCTTCTGGTCATGCCATTTTCACAGGCCTGCTTGTACCTCTGGGCTACTTTGAGAACATAGAGATTGTTGGAGCCATAGAGAGGACAGTGCCATAGACTGCAGTACAGTCATTTCCTGTGTATTAGCTGCATTGTGTATGAGCCGCAGGACAGTGTTTCATGCGAGTTAAAATAAACAAAATCCTATTAATACCCTATTAACTGCCCTCCGTGTATAACCTTATAGCTGTAGAAATTTTGCAAAATCAATGTGTAAGCCGCGGCTAATAGTTGGGAAGTTATGGTGTGTAGATGTCAAGCGATGCTGACAAATATTGTCAGTTTTCAGTGGATTTGAAAAATAAATGAGCTCATTCTGCTCTCACGTTCAGCCTTATTGGCTAGCTGTCTAACCCAAGTGATCCCCTCTACCTGATGCGTATGCTTGCCAGCTGTAGAAAGATAAGGAAGATTAAAATACTTGAATTGGCCCAGTACAAGTAAATAATGCACCATTAATTACCACTTGCTGAAAAATACTTCAACCATTCATGTTTATTTGAGACAGCAATGAACATGATTTCTTTGCCAGGTCTACTTTGTCATCTCATCTATGTCAGTCACCACCACATCATTCCAGGTGGTGTGTGTGTGTGTGTGTGTGTGTGTGTGTGTGTGTGTGTGTGTGTGTGTGTGTGTGTGTGTGTGTGTGTGTGTGTGTGTGTGTGTGTGTGTGTGTGTGTGTGTGTGTGTGTGTGTGTGTGTGTGTGTGTGTGTGTGTGTGTGTGTGTGTGTGTGTGTGTGTGTGTGTGTGTGTGTGTGTGTGTGTGTGTGTGTGTGTGTGTGTGTGTGTGTGTGTGTGTGTGTGTGTGTGTGTGTGTGTGTGTGTCTGTCGCCTCGGGCTCATGTAAACTTCAGGTGGCCTCCCCTCAGCCCAAACACACATGTGGAGCTGCTGCCAAGCCAGCTGCTTCCTCCTGGCCCATCAGCCTAGTTCTGTAGCCCCCTCACTGTGATAGGCCCAGCAGGGGAGGAAGGGGAGCCTGAAGGGAGTTGTAGTCTTTTTTTGCTGAGTGGCAGGAAGTGCAGTATGCAAATGAGGGATAGCTACCCCTGCTGTGAGTCTCGAACGTGGTACAAAGCTCTGTGTGTGTGTGAGCGAGAGAGAGAGAGCGTACAGCTCCTCTGTGGGAGGCCTCTGTCCTAGAGCGATGTGTGTAAGTGTGTGTTAGAATTCTGCAGCTGTGAGGGTGGCGACCACCAAGGAGCCAGTGATTTCTTTGTGTTACTCTGCTGCTGCAGTCTCTCTCACCCTATTCACCCTGGGTGAATATATCCATTTAATGCACACACACACACACACACACACACACACCACAGGTCAATTACCATTACATATTATATTCTACTTTTTAACTTTTTTTTATATACAGACACACCCGCACACCACCTGAAATATATTCAGTGTCTGCGGCGCTCAAGAATATTTTTTACACACACAAAGAAAGGTGGTTGTTACTGTGTGGAAGAGCACACTTAAATGCTGCCAGTGTTATGGATACTTTCCCTGTATCTGACCCAGATTTTCTGAACTGGCCTCCACTCTGACCTGCCCAAGGCTCTGAACACACACACACACACACACACACACACACACACACACACACACACACACACACACACACACACATACACACACACACAAAGCACACAGGTGAAAAGAACGGATATGCATATCATGTGATCCATGCAGACAGATCTAGTTATGTGAACTAGGATGCTAGTCATGTGGGAAAGTCAACTTCATATGTTCACGTAACTTACTGGCAAAAATCCAATGCATTTGCCTTTGTATTTTCTTTCAGGACACACACACACACACACACACACACACACACACACACACAACTCACAACAAGTTAGGGATACCTGTCTTTCGGGTGAAATTTATGGAAAATGTCAAATGTTCAGTGTACTACAGTGGTATTAGATCATAAAAGTAGGGCATTTAAGTAGAAGCATGCAATGGTGATTTCCTCATCTCAAACAAAGTATTGGAACAAAGGCCAGCAAAGGTCACCCAAAAGCCGAATATCCCTGACTTTCTGTGAGTGCTGCATGTGCTGAGTCTGACCTACTTGTGTTTGACATGTTCCTCATGTGATGCTTGTGCTTCCTATCTCACACACACACACACACACACACACACACACACACACACCGTCCTGGCCCCCGCTCTCTCCTTAGACTTCCTCCTTACTCAGCGGGAACACAGAAATATGTTTTTTTGTAGTGTTTTTAACTGGCTGCTCTCTCCCTCCCTCCTCCCCTACACAGGTGGGAACAGACAACAGCTGACACCTGTGTGTGTGTGTGTTGGTATCACTATCCACACACACACACACACACACACACACACACCACCTGCATGCATGTTACTAGGTTTAAGGTTTAATCTTGAGAGATGAGTGTCAGAGATGCATAGCTGTGTGTGTGTTTAACAAATGTTCCAGTCTTGTGACTGTGCTGATGTTGAAGTCTGTTTATCAGGTATGAGCACAGAATCACCCTTAGGCAAGAGGTAGAGCTAATGAGTGTGTGTGTGTGTGTGTGTGTGTGTGTGTGTGTGTGTGTGTGTGTGTGTGTGTGTGTGTGTGCCTGCGCGCTTGTCACAGTCAGACAGGAGTGGATCTCTCCTCTCTGCACTGTGCACTGTGTTCATTAGGGCAGTGTTTTTCAACCTTTTTTGAGCCAAGGCACACTTTTTTCATTGAAAAAATCCTGAGGCACACCACCAGCCGAAAATGTTAAATAAAATGAAATTTTATGGAAAATTAAATTAAATAAAAATCTGTTGCCCGCATTAATGATATCAAGTCATTCTTGTCAAAGTGTCTTGAATAGGAATCAAATGAACACAAAGAAAATTATTTCTATTCACTCTTTTTTAGACCACTTAGGTGAAATTGGATAATTTCCCACGGCACACCTAACAATGTGTCACGGCACACTAGTGTGCCACGGCACAGTGGTTGAAAAACACTGCATTAGGGCCTCAGCTCCACTCCACCTCGTCCCATCACACACACACACACACACTCACACACACACACACACACACACACACACACACACACACACACACACACACACACACCAAACACACACACACCATATTAAAAAATCAACACATGAAAGAGAGAGGCTGTGTGTGCTGGTGGGAGCATCTAACGTAATGGGGCTTTGAAGAGATATCTCTTACTCACTAACTGGTTCTTTAGACGCGCTCGTCAGCAGTTTGGGCTGAGTGCTTTGCGTGGCCTGATTCATCCATCTCCATTTTAAATAGCCTGAAGTTGTTGCATCAAATGCACTCTGGTGAATTCTGGTGCAATAAGGACAAATGAGAAGGGAGTGAGTGAGTGAGTGACTGAGTGGGTGGAGGGGGAAGTAGCTGTGGTAGAAAAAAAAAAAATCAAAAAGACATGGTGGATTTTGGACTTGCAAAACAATTGTGTGACTAACCACTGAATTGCATCACTTTTATCGCGGATTCGTCATGATGTCCTTCTTGCTTAATGATAATGGGGAAACGAGAGACTTCATATCGCATCCTTAGAAGATACTGACATACGTTTAGATGTGCTGATTTTTTACGTAGGCAATGCGGATGCCTCACCATGAATATGGTTGACTTTTCACTCTGTAGCTTAATGAATGGCACTGGTTCTGTTTGACAGTGAGTACAGCACTGTTAGATGATGCCGTGTCAATGTGAGGTGTTTGTCATTTATTCATTTTTATTGGTTGAATATTTTGATATTGTTTTCTTTTCAGTCCGTCTGGGAATTCATGCAGCATTAGTGTCTTAGCCAAGCTCAGGGTTTCATTAGGCAATTACTCCATCCGTCTCTCTCTCTTAAGCGCTGGGCTGCTGCTCGCGAACTGTTTAGGAAGGAATACATTTCGCTGTCTCTGGTGCTCCGGTTCTGAGAGAGCAGCTCCTTAGTTCTCAGATTGCGTAAGAGAGGAAGCTGGAGGGTTTGTCAGGGATTTCTTTTTTTTGTGTCCCTCCTCCAGGGCAGGTTTCGATCAGGTAACGTAACCCTCCGCCAGCTGTTCGTGCCTCGTGTTCACGTCATGCCACGGCCGACCTGGCACCGATGCGTAGCGTCATTTTTTAATCCGTCCCGAGGTTGCGCTGCGACTATTGCTCAAGTCTGTCTCAGACATCAGAGCTCCCGCTCTTCTTCCCCCTTTCATAACTCTTGGGCGGCCAGCACACCATCTCCCCCGCTTGTGTGGACTCGTGTGTGTGTGTGTGTGTGTGTGTGTGTGTGTGTGTGTGTGTGTGTGTGTGTGTGTGTGTGTGTGTGTGTGTGTGTGTGTGTGTGTGTGTGTGTGTGTGTGTGTGTGTGTGTGTGTGTGTGTGTGTGTGTGTGTGTGTGTGTGTGTGTGTGTGTGTGTGTGTGTGTGGACCTGTGGCTCTGGTGTGTGTGGACCTGTGGCTCAGGTGTGTGTGGACCTGTGGCTCAGGTCAGGTGTGTGTAGACCTGTGGCTCTGGTGTGTGTGGAGTGGACCTGTGGCTCTGGTATGTGTGGACCTGTGGCTCAGGTGTGTGTGGACCTGTCTCTCACGTTTGTGTGTGGACCTGATCTGCCAGAGTTGCATTGAGTCGACCTGGGGACCAAAATGTTACCCAACATGCCTTTAGCGTTCGTCGGCGTCCCCTCTGTAAATATTGTGATTTAAGTGCCACTGTGCACAGAAAACGTAAGGACAGACGACGTTAAAGATAACTTAAGCCGAATATATGGATAAGTCCATCTTAGCGGAGTGTCAAGTGTGGGCCGTGCCCGTCTGAGTCAGCCGCCGTCTCTGGCCGTAAGAGTCCACGTTAAGTCCCCTGATGGGATTACAGAGCCGGGGACCGTCAGAGGTTTTGATGTCTGGCATCGACCGGCAGACGTGATCTGCCACGAGCACAGGGAACACGTACAGCCATAACCCTCGCCAACCCTCGCCAACCGCCGTCTCCTCGGCCCATACAGTAGCTGCGGTGACTATGGTGGGGGTTTTCCCCTGACTCAGAGCAAGTAGGACAGGCCAATGAGGCCATGCGTGAATTGGGTGGCAGTGAATTTGGTGCAGAGCAGAGTCACCGAAGGTTTGCGCACACACACACACACACACACACACACACACACACACACACTTACACCTACACGCATGTGTGCACGTCTTCTGCACAGTATGTACAAGCAGTATGTCTGCTCTGCTGCGGACAGAAGCTGTCGTTGCCTCTGTGAGCACAAGATCTGTGATTGAATCTGCACGCTCAGAGCCTGTCGGCAGCAGAGCAGTCTGTCATCGCCATGGTACCCTGGCCACTGGACACTGGACAGAACAACGGTATGGCCTTATAATATCTGTGTGTGTATTTGTGTCGATCTCTCACACACTCTCTCTCTCTCTTTTTGTGTGTGTGTGTGCATGTGTGGGTGTGGGTGTGGTGTGGTATTATACCCATGTCAACCCCAGAGCAGTGATACTGGCCAGCCTTCCTGCTGTCATCCAGTAGGTGACACAACACCTCCGATGTGTTGTGCAGCTGACATGTTCCCTCTCCACAGATGGTGGGCGGGTGTGTGTGTGTGTGTGTGTCTGTGTGTGGGTGGGTATGGGCGGATGAGTGGATGGATGGGAGGGTGTGTGTCGGGTTCTGAGCCATATCAATGTTGAATTCAGTCGTCCATAGCAGTGTTCTGAATTATTTAGGTGTTTGGTCAAGTGTAATAAGGCTTAGAAACACACACACACACACTCACACACACACACACACACACACACAGAAACTGTTTTAGTGTCAAAGGCATGGTGAATGAGACAATGCCTCCATCATATCCTGTAGGGAATCCATCTCTCTACTGTTCCGTATTGTAATCCAAATGTATACAGGCCTTCATTTGTGCATTTATACTCTTTGTGCTTGATCGAGTGTGTGTGTGTGTGTGTGTGTGTGTGTGTGTGTGTGTGTGTGTGTGTGTACATTGTGTTTGTGTGACTGAATAGGGCATCTCAGATGTCTGCTCTTCTGGTTACTAGAAATTCTGGTTGTGCCTCCTTACGACAGCACCCTCTAGGCCATGAAGTCATATCACTGTACTCCTCACTCTAGACATACTGCAGTGTGTATGACAGGGAGAGGGAGGGAGGGAGGGGTTGGAGAGGAGATGTGTTTGCCAACCCAAATAAAATGTCCTACTTGTTTTTGAAGCCTACAAGAGACACCTCAGCTGGGAATTGGGCAAGATCTGACAGAAAGAGGGAGGGAGGGAGGGAAAGAGAATGAGGAATAGAGGAGGTGGAGGATGAGCGAGCAAGGGAGAGAGTGTTTGTGAGAGATTTATAAATGCCTTATCTATTCGGTAATGTATTGTTTGATGTCCTGCTTTGGCAATGCAAAACAATATTTGTCATGCCAATAAAGCTACCTTGAATTGAGTTGAGAGAGAGGGAGGGAGAGAGGAAGAGAGGGAGAGAGGGAGGGAGAGAGAGAGAGGGAGAGGGTTGATGGCAAGAGAGGCAAACAAGTGCAAGTGAAGATCTAAACAATACAGGAGAGGCAGAGTAATGAAGGGTGGTCACAGGAGGGGGAACGGAAGGGTGTGGTTTGACAACCATACACACACACACACACACACACTCACTCTTCCCATGGGAATTCTGATCTGGAAGAGGGAAATGATGGAAGGAAACAGTCCTTGTGCTGCTCATACACACATGCACACGCACACATGCACACACACACATGCACACACACACATGCACGCGCACACGTGTCGTCGTTAGGTTGTAAATTCTTGTCTGCTGAAAGTCTGCATACCATAGCGATGGCCGGGATATTGACGATGCTTGTCTGTGCACGCACGCACGCACGCACGCACGCACGCACGCACGCACGCACGCACGCACGCACGCACGCACGCACACACACACACAGAATGTAAGGGAGGTAGGAAGAGCCCTAATGTCCTTGTCCCATATCTGTGTGTAATAAGCCCAGTGCCCAGCAGGATTGTAATGAATTGGCTCAGACTAGAGATCTCCCTCTCACTCACCCATCCCTTTCTTACACACACACACACACACACAAAGTAACTACACACACACACGCTCGCATGCATGCATGAAGTAACTACACGCACACACACACACACACACACACACACACACACGAAACATGCACACATAAAATGCTCAGTCTAATGATTACGTACTGAATGCGTACTTTCCTCAAAACAAAATTAACCCCCCCATCTTTCTGTCTGTGTTTTCCTCTCTCCCCCTCTTTCTGTACAATCCCTCCTCATCACAGACGAGGACTGAACCCCCCACACAGAGTGAAGTCCATCTCCATGACGACCTTCGCACAGCAGGAAATCGAGTTTCTTCAGAAGCACGGGAATGAGGTAGGCAAGGCATCCATCGCCAACACGGTCATTGAGCCCTCCACCCCCACCCCAACCCCCACCCCACCCTTAAGTCAAACGGGTCAGGGACTTCTCATCTGGCCCAGAGCCTTGGGGGATGGTGACGGGAGGGGCGGGTTTGCTGTATACGTAGAGATGGACCTTCTCAGGAATGGACTCTGGCATTCATTAGTGCTGCCCGTCGCTGGGCAAACTGTGACGTTTCATTCGGGCAAAGGGTGGGGAGGGGAGGTGTGTTCAGGGGAGGAGAGCCGTATATGCTGGGGGGAGGGGGGGAGGGAGGGAGGGAGGGAGGGAGGGAGGGAGAAGGAGAGACGGAAACATGGGGCTATTGGAGAAAGGGGAGGTATGAGGAAAGGGAGATGTTTGAGGTTTTGTCGTTCTGTAATCTTCTGTGATGACTTCATGGAATGAATAGCCTGTGTGTTGCAATGGGGCCGGAACAGCGTGTCACAGACTAAAGTTCATCACGTCTGAACTTTTGTTTTCCTTTCTCTGAATGTTTGTCTCTGTGACTCAGCTGTGCTCCACTAAAGAGGTGGCTTACTTGTTTCGAGTGTTTCCCATGAATAGATGTGTGTTTCCTGCATATTTTACTCATGCGGGTCAAATATACCCTTTTGGCCCTACCACAGAGAATGACGCATCTGAACTGATGAGCCAACCTTGGATGAGACTTTTTAAACTTCGCTTTAGCTAAATTTACTTTGTATTTTACATTGGGCCCATCAAAGCATTATGAAGTCTTTATGAATAATTGTCTCTCTGTCAAGTACCCAGGATCGGGTCAGTACCCTTATGCCTTCAAGGATGAAAAAATTATTTGCATACTCAGGCTTTGATTGGTTGACCATAGATTCATGACATGATAGACAGTCGATTCAATAGTCGACAATTAAATGATGAATTGTTCCAGCCCTATTCGTGTCGTCATATCATCATCCAGAGTCATATTGAGGCTTTATCTTTTGGCACACTTTATCTCTCTATCTGTCTTTTATGTAGCAAAAACGCAAGTCTAGTTGTGTCAATGTTCAGATGAAGGGAAGTGCAAAACCACTTTTGTGAAGCTTGAGAGAAACTCCCTGTGAAGCTGCACCTTTAGAGAAGGGGATATGGAACACTGCTAAGAGTCTCCAGAGGTTTGTTGAGCTTTTAGTCCAGCGCGGTGTCCATGGAGACGGTGTAGCGGGCAGGCAGTAAACGTTGTGCTCACACGCCCCGTGGTGTGTTCCCCAGATGAATTTGACCGATGGTCACTCTGGAATTTAAAACGTTCCTGTGCTCTCCTAAACTCAACGAAGATAAGCTGTTTCTTCTCTCTCTATCTATATCTATCTCTCTCGCTCTCTCGGTATCTATCTGTCTCTGTCTGTCTCTCGCTCTCTCTGTCTGCATAACCAGCAGAAAATTTAAGAGTGAGAATTTGGACTACGTTATTCCCTGAACTAAGCTACCTTGATAGCACTTAGCTAGCCCAGTTCATTCATTAGGATCCAAACAGAGATGAAGTTAGAAGCGACCAAACACCTCCATGTTTTCCTTATTAAAATACAGTTATGTTAAGTGCTATCAAAGTAGCGCCGCACGCAGTGAGTGCACGCATAAGGGAATAGCGTAGTTTAACATGAAAATACGGTGGAGTGTTCGTTTAGCACTAATATTGGTGAGGTGAATCCTTGCATTCAGCATCACCTCTGCTCTGTACTGTACAGTAGTGTGTTGGTGATGCATAGTGGGGCGAGCAGGGAAGTTTCTCTCTTTCACCGATTCCTCTTATTCATCCCTCTGTTCTTACAGCTCTTATTTGAAGCCGTGTCTATGTATTGCTGGAGTGTGTGTGAGGGGTTTGCATTTGTCTTAAGCATTCCCAGGATGTTTTCCTGAATCCCTAAATTGAGGTTGATGAGGGTGGAATTAGTATAGTTTAATTATCCTGGGTTAACACGCATTCTCTCTCTCTCTCTCTCTCTCTCTCTCTCTCTCCCTCTCTCTTGCCAGTCCTCTATTTTAATAAGCCCACACACAGGCCACCTCATGAGAATTGTGCACAGAGGGAGATGAGGGATAGTGTGTGACATCAGTCAGTGGCTCATAGTTTGCATGTACTTTCCATGTGTGCCATGTGTATACTCTCCATGTACACACACAGGTGTTTTCCTGCTTGGCCTATATCAGACAAACACCTGCATATTTGTGTATGTGTAATGTAAGGTTGTCTCTATATTTATGTGAATCCTCAGTGTTTCATCTGTTAGGAACTCAAGGTTATCTGTGTGTGTGAGTGTGCGTGTGTGTGGGTTGATTTCTGCAGTGTCTGTCGTTAGAGATGGAGAGAACTAAAGCGAGAGTGAGATGAAAGTAAAGAGTTGGGTGAGTAAAGATGAGAGGACGGGAGAAAGTGGAGGAAACCCAAAATGAGTCAGACATATCAAATGATAGACGCAAACGGAATGAGGAAGACGAGGGGGTGAAGAGAAGGTACCGACGAGGAGGAGTGGTTGCTATGGTTATGTGATCTGTGGTGTGCCAGTTGGTTGCGATAGTAGTTGCTGGAGCCGTTGGGCTCTCAAAGCAGGTTTGAATCTTTCAGAAAGTCTGTTTGAGGAGCCAGCACCGTACTTGGGACAGCCCCACAGTGCATGATGTCTCCAATATCCAGTCATCTCTCTCTCTCGCTCTCTCACTCTCACTATTCCTCTCTGTCCCTATCTCTCTCTCTCTCTTTCTGTCTGTCTGTCTCTCGCTGTCTCTATCTCTCTCTCTCTCTCTCTCTCTCTCTGACCTTGTATATGTAGTACTTCTTCGTCTCATCACAGTGTCTATTATCTGGCCTCATTTCACCCTAGGTTTTCCTGTCACACATTTCTCTCTTTATCAGCCTCCCTGTCTGTCTGTTTCTCTTTCTATCTCTATCTCTCTCTCTCTCTCTCTCTCTCTCCCTGTCTCTGCACACCCACCCCAATGAGAGACGGCCACGGTGTTTCCCCCCCCCCCCCTTCCTTGACAGGGGCTCCCTTGGAATCCAGGAATGTTCTGGAATGTGCCAAATTCTACTGCTGTGTTGGCTGCGGTTTGCAACGTTTGCAAGCATTTAAGCACTCACATTTAACTACTCGTCACAGCCGCACATAGTCAGGACCTGAATATATCTGTAGAAGCGCTCTGTTAATGTGTGTGTGTGTGTGTGTGTGTGTGTGCTGGCTCGCTGGCTCGCTGGCTGGCGTCAGGCCTGAATGGGGCATTGTTCTTCCTCTTCCTCTCTGATGTTTCCACATTACTGAGCTGTTTTGTAAGTAGAGCCCAGAGGGGCCATCCACCTTATCACTGCACAAGTATACCAGTCGTGACGTGTGTGCCAAACCCTAAGCGTCTCCCCTTGATACGCTTAAGATCCCACTTGAAATGGTGTCATGCTGTATGTGTCTAATGGTGTATGTTTTCTGATACATGTAGTCTGATAGCTGTTGTCAGGTCCCGGTTGTACTTCATTTGAGTTAATTAACTAGGGCCGTGCTCAGTTCAATATGGGAGGTCAGGGTGGCAGAGGTGGGATGGTTTGGACTGACTGAGTAAAGATGTGTTGTGTAGGCCCCCGACTCACATGTTGGTGTCCCAAGATCAGTCTCGAGTCCAGTGCCCTTTGTGGCTGATTGTATGGTGCGTTCATGAGCAGCTGGGAAGTGGGAGGATTCTAGACTTTTGGGGGTGCATGTCACACGTGAACTGGGAAATTCCCAGTTTGAAGTGGAGGCTTTGGGTGAACTACCAGGAGAATGTTTTGACGTCACTCAATTTAGTGAATGCTCTTACTTCAGATGTGGGGAGTTTAGAAGGTGGAACCTTCCCACTTCCCAACCGCTTGACTGCAGTAGTACAGCCAGCTCTGAAACAGGGCTTTCTGCTTCAGTAGGGACCTCTGAAATTCCGTTGCGTCAATCAATTAATCGATTGTCATTGTCAGTTATTAAATAAATTGCCAACTATTTTGGTATGATTAATTCCTTAGTTCTTTCTTTTTTTATTTGATCTATTTTTTTATTGTCAGTTTTACTAACTCCTCGATGACGGTAAGCTAAATGTTTTCGGTGTGTGGACAAAACAAAGCATAATCTTGGGCTTTAGGAAACACTGATTAACAAAACATAATCCTGGGCTTTGGGAAAAACTGATTCACTTAAAAAAACAAAAACAAATTGTTATTGTATCGATCAAACAACTAATTGATTAATCAAGAAAGTAATCAACAGATTAATCATCTATTAATCATCTATTACTTGCAGCACTACTCTGGAAGCAGTGGTGGACCACTCAGATCCAGTATGAGGCTGATCTATTGAGGCCCCAAATCATGGGCTCCATTACCAGACAGCTTACAGTACATGTAGTATTCATGTACTCAACACTTTCCTGTGCATTAGCCGCATTGTGTATAAGCCGCAGGACAGAGTTTTTTGCAAGTTAAAAGAAACAAAACCATATTAATACCATATTAACTCCCCCCCGTGTATTAACCTCATAGCTGAAGAAGTTTTGCAAAATCAATGTATAAACCACAGCTAATAGTGGGGAAATTACTGTAGTAATAATCATGTACTCAACACTCTACTAATAATGTTATGCTGTGGCTAACTTATACAAAGAGCAACTTGTAGGCAGAGATGGACATCACGGTTCCAGAAAGTAGAAGTCCTGTCGTATATTCTTTCTACCGGAGCATTTTACACAGGAGATATCACTAATTATCTGATCTACCTGGCTGCTAATTAGGATGAGCCGGTTTACTAAATGGATGGATCAGATACTTGGCAGGATTACTTTCTGAACCCGGGATGTCTGCCTCTGCTTGTAGGTTAAATCGGGTCACTATAGTACGTTTGCACATAATGTTGCTTAGAAAGAATGTAGGAAGGTGTTTATGCATGATTTTATGTGATATGACCTGCAAGTTGCTCTTTAAGTTGAAGACTAAATGACTAAATTATATATAGTTAGGAACAAGATTATTCATACCCCTGGCAAATATTGGTATAGTGTTGATTTTCTCTTGACCAATATACGGCATATGATAATGATGAGAAAATAGCAGTAGATTTATCTGTGCTGATTTCTCAGTAGTCCTCAGTGACACCTCTGTGTGGAGGTGGAGGTGGTGGTGATGGACGACATAGGTGATTTGTGAGAACTCGAGCCTGATTGAAAAGATATTGGAGAGCGTCCACAAGGTAGAGAGAGAAGGAGAGGGAGGGCGTGTCTGTGTGTGATGGAGGACCAGATGAGGAGGAGAGGAGAGGCGGTCACATGGGGATGTCTGGGGGAGAGGAGGAGAGGAGAGGCTGTCACGGGAGTATGTGTGGGGGAGAGGAGAGGTAATCACAGGGGGATGTTTGGAGGAGAGAAGAGGAGAGGAGAGGCTGTTGCAGGGGGTTGTTTGGGGGAGAGGAGAGGAGAGGCTGTCGCAGGGGGATGTTTGGGGGAGAGGAGAGGAGAGGAGAGGTGAGACTGTTGCAGGGGGATGCTTGGGGGAGAGGAGAGGCTGTCGCAGGGGGTTGTTTGGGGGAGAGGAGAGGAGAGGTAATCACAGGGGGATGTTTGGGGGAGAGGAGAGGAGAGGAGAGGCTGTTGCAGGGGGTTGTTTGGGGGAGAGGAGGAGAGGAGAGGAGAGGCTGTTGCAGGGGGTTGTTTGGGGGAGAGGAGGAGAGGAGAGGCTGTTGCAGGGGGTTGTTTGGGGGAGAGGAGGAGAGGTGAGGCTGTTGCAGGGGGTTGTTTGGGGGAGAGGAGAGGAGAGGAGAGGCTGTTGCAGGGGGTTGTTTGGGGGAGAGGAGGAGAGGAGAGGCTGTTGCAGGGGGTTGTTTGGGGGAGAGGAGGAGAGGAGAGGCTGTTGCAGGGGGTTGTTTGGGGGAGAGGAGAGGAGAGGCTGTTGCAGGGGGTTGTTTGGGGGAGAGGAGGAGAGGAGAGGCTGTTGCAGGGGGTTGTTTGGGGGAGAGGAGGAGAGAAGCTGTCGCAGGGGGTTGTTTGGGGGAGAGGAGAGGAGAGGAGAGGTGAGGCTGTTGCAGTGGGTTGTTTGGGGGAGAAGTAAATGAGAAATCAGACGTACAGATGTTTTTGTTTTTACTCCGTGTTGCTGAAGCTCCTGTTGCGTGCTGTGGCGCGTCTCCTTGTTGCTCATGGCTGCGTTCTGACCGTCTCTGCGCCAGCAGGATGCAGACCTGATTTGGTCCCAGATCAGTCAGATCGCGGGCAGAACCGGGCCAGTGGCTCCAGGTCCGCTCCTGTCTGGTGTCGGAGCCCATCAGCGTCAGGGCCGTGTGAGCAGGAACCCTTCTGTGTCAACCCGGTCGCCCGGGGCAACACCCCCCCCCCCCCCCCCACCCCAACCCTATGGCAGACGCCAGGATGCATGAATGATTGATGGCACATATGTTGGGTTGTCTCCGCACCCTCTTTTGTTCTCCTCCCTCCGCTCGTCTTTCTTTTGTCTTTCGTTCCTCTCCTCCCTGCCCTCCCCTTCCGTCTGTCGTTTCCTGACGTTTTCCCCGGGCCGATCCCTCGCTCATCTCGCTTGTCTTTTGTTGCAGGTGTGCAAACAGATTTGGCTCGGTCTCTATGACGACAGAACCTCCTCCGTCCCAGACTTCCGGGAACCACAGAAAGTGAAAGAGTTCCTTCAAGAGAAGTACGAGAAGAAAAGATGGTGAGAGCACACGAGCATACACACACACACACACACACACACACACACACACACACACACACACACACACACACAAAAGGATTGCTGACAGAGCACAGAGCTAAATCCTATGCAGAACTGCCGAAGTGGCTGTTTTTCTCCTAATACACTAAGCAGCATACATGTGCAAGTGCAGTAATGTAAGTGGGTCTGACGACAGCACTATCGGATGACCTCCTACATCTCTGTCATGCTGATATGATGCTCTCCTCCCCATCCTCTGCTAGACGGCCTCGGAGTCTTTTGATGAAAGCCCATATTGTTTCACATTTGCAGTGCCCCTTGTTGC
This sequence comes from Sardina pilchardus, assembly GCF_963854185.1. Taxonomy (NCBI): domain Eukaryota; kingdom Metazoa; phylum Chordata; class Actinopteri; order Clupeiformes; family Clupeidae; genus Sardina; species Sardina pilchardus. The sequence continues at coordinate 21,366,200 of NC_085006.1, forward strand.
TTAAACCACACTACGCATTGTATGACATTGCTGCTAGATTATATTGATAGGCTTTATTTACATGTGCACTTAGTTTCCTGGGCATGAGTACTAATAGAGAACAAATGTGCCAGTATTCAATTGAGTTGACAGTATTATTCAAAATTAAGAGACAGGTGCACATTTCAATATAACAGTGATTCAAATGTCTCCCAGCAACCGTAGGATGGATCAGAAAAATGTGCAGTGGTCTCTTTATTTCTCCAGAGCTCTATGTGTATATGTATGGAGTAGACAACCACAGCTAAGTGTGTGAGCTAAGTGTGTGAGCTAAGTGTGTGAGCTAAGTGTGTGAGCTAAGTGTGTGAGCTAAGTGTGTGAGCTAAGTGTGTGAGCTAAGTGTGTGAGCTAACTGTGTGTGTGTGTGTGTCAGGTACGTCCCTCCGGAGCAGGCGCGTGTGGTGGCGTCGGTTCACGCGTCCATCTCCGGCTCGTCGGCCAGCAGCACCAGCAGCACGCCTGAGGTGCGGCCGCTCAAGACCCTGCTGGGGGAGTCCGCCCCCACCCTGCACCTCAACAAGAACACCCCCAGCCAGGTGTGTGTGTGTGTGTGTGTGTGTGTGTGTGTGTGTGTGTTTGTCTTTGTGAAACAGAGAATCAGTTAGTGTGTGGGTGTGTGTTTGTCTTTGTCTTTGTGAAACAGAGAATCAGTAAATGATTGTTTGTGTGTGTGTGCTTGTCTTTGTGAAAGGAATAATCAGTAAGTTTGTGTGTGTGTGTGTGTGTCTGTCTGTCTGTCTGTCTTTGCGTGTATGCCTGTGAGTAAATGCGAATATGTATGTGTATGTGTATGTGTATTTATGTGAAATGTGTACATGCCCTCTCATATAACAGTTATACAGATCATCTCTCTCTCTCTCTCTCTCTCTCTCTCTCTCTCTCTCTCTCTCTCTCTCTCTCTCTCTCTCTCTCTCCCTCTCTCTCTCCCCCTTCAGTCTCCGGTGGTGGTTCGTTCTCAGCAGATGCAGATGTCTCATCAGGAGAAGAAGTTCGACCTGCTTAGTGATCTGGGCGGAGACATCTTTGCTGCACCGCCCTCACAAGCTTCCAGCTCCTCCTCTGCAAACTTCGCTAACTTTGCACATTTCAACAGCCATCCAGGTATTTGCAGCAGTGCACTTGTGCAGACACACGCACACACACGCGCACGCACACACACACACACACACACGCGCATGCATGCACACAGGAGCACATACATACACACACACACAGGCATGTACAAAGCAATAATATAATTATCACCTCCTCTACTGATAGTTACACATGGCCAAGTGTACACCCAAACAATGATCCATTTCAGGCCACCTCTTACAAATGAAAGGAAGACCTAAATGGTTAGTTATATTTGCAGAGTTGCTATCAGACTGTGTAGAAAATCAGTGTCCACCCAAAACTGACTCTCTGTCAGCCACTGATCATAAATAAATTCCATCAGTCTTCACTGTAGTATGACAAGAGTATAGACATGCTCACACATACACACACTCACACACTCACACACAGTCACACACTCACAGGTATCCAAATCCCACAAAATGTGGTGATTACTGACACGTCCACATGGGTTCATGCTGTGCGCGGTCTCAGGGTAAAAAGCGGTCCGTCTGACCCACATTCTGCCCTCCCTGGTGCCCCAGACTGGACGGGCTCGTTGATGTTGTGTGTGTGTTGTGTTCTGGTCCCGTGGTGTCCAGACGCGTCTGATGACCACCATTGATCATCGTTACATCGTTCTTCTGTGTCCATGCTCATCAGAGTCTGTCTCGATCCATCAGTCATATCCCCCCTCTGTTTGTGTTTGTTTGTTTGTTTGTTTGTTTGTGTTGACCCCTCCTGACCTCCATCAGCTCCGAACGCTAACGCAAGTGCAGACTTTGCCAACTTCGATGCGTTTGGGAGCTCTGCTGCTGCAGCCACTCCTGCTCCATTTCCATCCGCTCCACCTGCAGGTATCACACCAGTGTAATGCACACACACACACACACACACACACACACACACACACACACACACTCATGCTCTCTCTCACACACACACACACACACACACATGCTCATACACTCATGCTCTCTCTCACACACACACATACACACACATACACACAGACATTTTCTCACTCACTCACACACACACACACACACACACACACACACAAGAATACTACACATACCTTCAAAGTCCTACTACCATATTGTATTTTGGTATGAAATTTCTGAGCTTTGTAGCTGAACTTCAAAATTAAAAGTTGTGGTTGCTTGACACATAACAAAAAAAAGAATAAGTAATTCTAAGAATAAGTAATGACACACACACACCCCACAGAGGCCTTTCTTACCATCACAAGGTTTCATCCCCACCAGTTTTACCATTTACCCATGTGCTCATCCTCAGCTGTTGTTTGGTGTGGTGTAGTGTACATTTGATGTGATTGTGTTTCAGTGCGTGCAATGGTGTGTTTGAGAGTAGAGCTGTGTGTTTTGCCAAGTTCAATACTGTGTGTGTGTGTGTGTTTAGGGCAGGGGGTGTATCTATGCATTTATATTTTTGTGTGTGTATTTTTGTGGTGTGTGTTTGTTTGTTTGTTTGTGTGTGTGTCTGTTTATTCTTTGATCAGCCCCGTCACATTTTACTGCACATTTAGTTTCACGGTCATGCCTGCTTTCACTCTCACTCGCCTATGATCTCTAGTTCTCACCAGCTGTTGCTTTTTCCCTCACATTGGGTTGTTTATTTCTTAAGGGGAAAAAAAAACCTCTTTGCATGTCAGGTTATTTGGCAGTTACTCAGTCACTGACACTGCATAATGTAGTCTTGACTTTAAAAGGTAGCCCATTTGATGCCAAAACAGTCATCAAGCCCAAGGTTTATTTTCCCAGAAATGTGTCCATTAAGATGGATGATTGTCTTAATGAACTCAGTGAGTGGACAGTCCTGGAAAAATTGATAAATCGCTACTTGCTTGTGGGGTTGCAGTCGGTGGCGTCAGAGCCACTGACTCAGTCAAGAAGCTGTAGTGTAGTGGTTAAGGAGCTGGGCTAGCATGCAGTAGCTTGAAAGTTGTGGGTTCAATTCCCAGCTTTAGCAGTCATGCCCTTGAGCCTTGCTCTAGGGACAATGTAATGACAATGTAATCTCTTGTAATATAGTTGACATATGAAGGTCAGAACAGAAAAAGGTGTGCTAGATGTAATGTAATGTAAAAGAAGTCTTGTTTCTGGTCATGGCACCTTGAGACAATGTCAGTCGTGGTGCTATATTTAAATGAAACCAAGTAGAATTGAACGTTCCCCTGGAGAAAAGAGCCCATCTAATGTTGGGAACAGCCATGGCAGTCTCTCCTGAGTGAGTCGTGTCGGGAGCAGGAAGTTGTGTCCTCAGAGCGCTGCTTGTGACCCTGCTGCGGTGTGAGGCGAGGTCATTCCAAAGAGGAAGTTGCCCTCTTGTGGTACTCACTGCTGCCCCCTGCTGGACTGCAAAGCGCTGCATCTGTTTTTAGGGGTGCCCAGATGCCACTGCAATATCCAATTGAATTCAGTCAAATTATCTTCAAATGAAATCAATCTGACAGAAAGAACCTGCTAAGCTCTTAACTAAACAAGCTGTCGTCAAACAAAGTTTAAAACGAAAGAATGCGAGAATAACATTAAAAGAAACATGCCCGAAAGACCAAAACACTTGGCATGACATTCATTAAAATTGCTGTGTGACTTCCATACTGTGGTGGCCATTAGTGGTCAGTCGTGTGTGGCTGAGGATTGGCCGATTCATCATCACTGCTTTTGCTTGGCCATGGGACTCCAGTCTGCTTGCTTGCCTTTCTTTTTTCCACTTTTCTGTTTTGTTAATAACTGCATTTCACTCTTGTTTTTTTTTTTCCTTTTTCTTTTCTTTTCATTTCATTTCTTCTGTCCTTCCTTCCTTTCTTTCTTTCTGTCGTTCTTGCTTTTTTTCCTTTCTTGTCTCTCTTGCGTTGGCCCTCTGATTCTCTGTTGCGCTGTGTGTGGCCCGCTGGGCTGCAGCCATCAGCGTTCTCCCATCCAGCCGCAGTGTTGGGGAGTTCTCCTCCGCACTGCCTCCACTGCCGCCTCACAGTAAGTCTCATTGTGTGTGTGTGTGTGTGTGTGTGTGTGTGTGTGGGATATCTTGAGTGTGATTGGGTGGGTATGATGCAGCCCATCCAAAAGTGAGTGTGTGAGAATTCTGAATGCATTTTTTGGTCATTGTGTGGTTTTGTTGGAGTCGCACTGTCTGTTAGTGTCTGTGTGGTTGTTGATGCATTGGTTTTGTCTGTCTGGCATTATCGTCTTTTACATGTCCACAAGTAATTGTCTTTGTTTTAAAGTGTGTATCCGCCCATTCAGTCCTGCCGATAATAAAGTTAATCTCTCTTTACACATTTACACACACACAAACACACACACACACACATACACTCTCCACTCTCTGTTGAATGAATAGAAACATGTGTTACTATCTTTATTGTTTCACTTACTCCCTCCCATTTGGTTCAAATTTCTAAGCCCACCCTTCTCCCCTAGATACGAAGTTGACCACTCGCGACCTTTGCCCTATCAACCGTGAGCTCACTAGGGCAGTGGAATTTCCTATGCACTCCCTGCCCCCAACTTTTAGTTATTGATAAGACCACTAACCTCGACATAAACCAAGATAAGCCGTGTGTCTCATTTGAGATAATTTTTTTTTTTGTTGAGCGCTTAAGACATCTCTGCATTGCAGTAAATGTGACCGCATAATGATTATGGCGCCATGGTTTTATTATTAGAGCTGGTGGAGTGTGCTTCCAGCGGTTGCAAGTTCGTTTGAGGTCATGCTGGACTGGTTACCATCGGCGACAGAAATGTGTACGCGCACACATTCACACCAAATTGTGAAGAGACGGTTTAGAGAATGCACTCTTTTTGTCTCAGGTGCACACGCAGAGGTTGGCCCATTTTTGGCATCGGTAATCTTTGGTATAACCTCTTTTTACTTTGCACTCAGACACATTCTATTTCTGTCTCTCTTCCTCTCTCTCTCCCACACACACACACACACTCTCTACACAGTTAAAATGCAGTGTGCACCATCAGTCTTCGCTAAAACGGGCTACACTTGGAGTGTGTGTATGTGTTGCACCTGTCACGATCCTATGAAATCAGGTTCCCTATATATAGTACCACCCTTCCAGAACACTCCAATGTGAAGGACACACAGACACACACTCACACACACACACACACACACACACACACACACACACACACACACACACACACACACAGGTGTTCCACTCTTGCCCTATTATTGGTTTCTAGATCTTTTTCATTCCCCCCCCCTCGGAGATGATTTTCTTTACTCTCTCCTCTCTTGGTTTGTTTTCCCTCTCTCACGCAGGAGGCTCCTCGGGACTAGCTAACGCCAATTTTGCAAATTTTGACCACTTCCCCAAATCCTGTAGTGCGGACTTTGGAGCGCTGGGCACGCAGCGAGGCGCGTCGGCAGGCGCAGACGCAGGCAGAGTAGACGGCGCTAGTAGCGTGCCCGCCGACAAATATGCGGCCCTGGCAGACCTGGACGGCATCTTTAACACGGCCCAGTCTGAGTCAGGTATGCCCCAAAAGACAGAGCTGTTGCAAGCAGCCCGCACGGCCCAGTCTGTGTGGCAGAGAGAGAGTGAGAGAGAGAGAGAGAGCGAGAGAGAGAGAGAGAGAGATGGTGTCTCATAAGGCAGGCAGCTGTGAAGGAACACAAGGGTGTGTGGATCTGGTGCACTGGTCTTAAAGAACTCTGGAGGGAGCAACTGAATGTTCTCGGCCCTTTCAACAATAAAGACGACGTGTTTCAAACACATGCCATGCCCTTTGAGACCACTTCTGTCCATGTCGCATGGATTTGCATGCGGATAATAAGACATTCTCAATTAAATGTAAACACCTTTTACATGTTTCTATGGTGTTTGTATATATTTTTACATATCTTTATATTGTATAAGTAACATACAAAATATATTCCTGTTATAAAACTTTTTGCTCATATCGGCCCAGTTTCTCCAAAGAGATGTGTACGATTTACTCAAGTGGTCCCAAAGAACAATGGCCGCCATTCCACAGTGGCGTCATCTCGGGTGCGGATTAAGAAGCAGCTCAATCCAGTGTTCTTTGAGGTCAGTCATCTGGAGTCGGTTTAGGCCTGGATTAAGTCCACCTGAAGTCCACCCCAGAGCTGCCTGCTCTCTGAGCTGCTGAAGCAACACTCAGTTAGGATCCACAACTGAACAGGCATAGTGTTGGACACCAAAAAAAAAAAAAAAAAACGTGTTTCAACAGCAGGTGCAAGTCCACACTGTAGGTGGCATACCTTAACACCACTGGATTGGAGGGGACTGTGAAGAGGGTTTAAATATCGTTGTTGGGGCTTTATTCCATAAAGTATTGGTTGAAAATCTAGTGTAAAATTTGAGACACCAGTAACAGATAAGTGTGTGCATACTGTATTGTTTAGGTCTTCTTGCTGAATAATTACAGCAGCTACTGCTTAAAGGTCCGCATACAAGAAAGGCTATAACAAGAAAGCCGTGCTAGATAACAGTTCTACTGAACTGTACTGAAGTAAATGGTAGCTTCAATGTGTATCTGTCATCAGGTATTTTTTGTCCTACTTGTCATAGTTTTCTCTGATGTGGAAGGCCCAGCCAGACACAAAGCCTTCCATGGGCATATGGGCCTATACTGGGTGAGAAGGAAAACCAACCAACCACATTGCACCTTTTCATTTGAGATCATGTTTAGAAACAGAATACTTACAGTAACAATGTCCGCTTACAATAGGTGCAGTAAGCGATTTGGGCAGGTGCTTCCCTCAAAGAGCACAGAATGCACAAAGTCAGCCTCAAAAAAGAAACCCTCAACACTGTGTTTGTTGTTGTTGTTGTTGTTTGTGTCAGCACATTCACAAAAAGACAAGTTGTTCCTTTGGCCCTCCACCCCTCTTTATTCCAGAGGCTATGTACTGTCAGGTTGCATACTTTTTGTTTTAGCCTCACTGTTCACACACACACACAGACACAGACAAATGCACTTGCACGGCACTCACACACACTCAATAATCTGCATCGTCGGCCTTGTTTCCGATCAGCTCCTGTTAAAAATATAAAAGTCTTGCCTCATTCATTCAAGAGCTCCCGACTAATAATACCGTTTGTGTGATCAATCGTAAACAAACGCTAATGTAACGTTAATGTTATGACTGCTGCTGCAGATGTATGTGATCCCATTGAAGTAAAAACACCCTACTTTCATGTCTTTTTTAAATGACAGTCCAAAACACAAAGTAAAACATTTACACGATAAAGTACAGATATGGGACATGCACCTTTTTTTGCCTTTATACGTGAACAAAACTTCCTGCTGACTGAAGTTGATTGTGTTGACATTATGTACTAGAGGTATATCTATAATATTGATGGTATTGAGAATTTTTCTAGTGAAGAAGTAGGGCAAATGCAATAGAAGTATGTATACATTAATGTCATACCAGGGGTGCGTTCGAATTCAGCAAGCATTGGCGAACGTTTGTAAATGGTTTTTGTAAACTGTTTTTTCCTTTACAGTTAAATTTGAATGATTTGGTGTTAGCATTTCACTGTAATGCTAATTGCAGTGTTACCTTTGTCAAGCCCTTGTCCAGCGCCACTGTATGTTCGGGGAGAACTACCCTCTCGGACCGTTCGCCAAAAACTCAAGGCAAAATTGCTGGCAGCGAACACATAGGAACTACTATTAACGACGACACGTGGTGCACTCAGTAGTCCAAAAAGTATGACTGTAACTCGATATTAGTGCCAACTGTGTCATAGGTCATTGAGCCTTTAGATGAGCTACTGTATGTCCTCACCCTCTGTCTCTCTCAGAGAGACACAACTCTGGGCTGTTTGTCGATGGTATAATGTAAGACTCTTTCACTCGCCCACACAACCCCACTCTTGTATCTGTGTGTGTGTCCTTTAGGGGGTACTGTCCCGAGTGGGGTGAGCGCTGTCCCTCCCTCGGCAGGCGTAGGGCCCCCGCCAGGCCCTGTGGTGTCAATGGGGGGCGACCGCTACGCCGCGCTGGCCGAACTGGACAACGTCTTCAGCTCGTCCGCCCCGCCCACCAGCGTCTACAACACCATCAGCACGGCGCAGGAGTGAGACACGCACCCTCTATGTCTGCTCAGAACCTGTCTGTCTATCTGTCTGTCTGTCTGTCTACCTGTCTGTCTGTCTGTCTGTCTGTCTGTGATGAGATCTGGGAAAACCCATCACAATTTTACCAACTTATGGTTCTGATACCATTCTAGCAACATCCAAGATTTTGGGAGGATGGTATCCAGGATTTTGCTAAGGGACAGTGTCATGAATGTTGCTAGCTTAATATAAGAATCTTATTATACGGCTCTTCACAATGCAAGTACTTCAGGGCGAAACAAGACCCCTCTGCTTCGCGTCGGGGTCCGGTTTGCCCTGTCGGTACTTATTCTACCGATAATGACCAGCGTTCTATACATTATCCCTTAATTGAATTGGTCAAATTTCACCAGGGAGGGTTGAAACAGAGCAAAAATGAAGGATTTTTGAGTGCACCATGTGATGGGATTTTGTAGATCATATCACACATACCTGCTTGTCCTGAAGTGAGACACGCACCTGTTTAGTCAGAATCTCGCTGTCCATCTGTCGGTAACACACGCACATGCACACACTTACCTCTCTCTCTTGAGTGAGTTGAGTGTTGACCCACTTGTCCTGGTCAGTGCTGCTGCCTTCTCCTATTCTAGTTCCCTGACTGTGTTGTTGACGCCTCTTACAGCGCCTAGTCTTTTCTTGCTCCAGTCCTTTGGCTCACTTTCAGACTTTTTTCCAGATCAGCAGCCTGTATCCCTCCATCTAATTGTGTGTGTCTGTGTGTGTGTGTGTGTGTGTGTGTGTGTCTTTCAGAACCATGTTTGGCGCTGTAACTAGTGTGTCCTCAGCACAGATGCAGCAAGGATTACCCAACATGCCGCAGTGCTTTGGAGGTAGGTTCTGAGGAATTTACTTACAAGCTCTTACAGTGAAACACTCTTCACTCCAACCACTCCACTGCATTCATGTACTTGTTTTTGTTGTTGATTTGTTTGTTTGTTTGTTTGTTTTCCTTGTGTCTGCAGGTCCTTCGACGAACCCTTTTGTTGCCTCAGCGGTTGCCCCGGCAGCGGTTGCCCCCACCAACCCATTTCAGACCAATGGCAGAGCAGCTGCCGTGGCCACAGCAGGTGAGGGTGGAGCTTGCAGAAGAAAGAGCTAATCTCATTTTTGAGCGCGCGCGAACACCATAATTTGATAAGATCCTGTAATTTCATAATGAATCAGGTTCATCTGAGTGGAAGCCAGTTGTCAAAGTGGGCGCATTTTCCCAATAAAGTAGTCAGCAGTCAGGAGGTGGAGATTTGCCTATTCTGTGGTGTTGAGACGACTTCTTTCATCCCTCATGGTTTATTCAACAACTCATGAAGCACACCCAGTCACATAAATGCATTTACAGAATGAGGCCAAATGTGACAGGAACACACACACGCGCACACACACAGCTCAGCTTGCTTGCTCTCTCTCTCTCTCTGTATATTTAACGTTGTTGACAGAACAAAGTTTTAGGAGGCAGTGAGAGTGTTCTCATTTCAGCACAGATGAATGGAGGTATTGCGATTAATACGGCCTCTCTCTATTGCTGCAGCTATGTGTTTGTTCTGCACATGTCTGTGTGGGCATCCCTCAGGTTTTCAGTGTTAAAAGCCCATAACACAGATTTAGAGTGTGTGTGTGTGTACAGGTGTGTGTGTGTACAGGTGTATAAGGGTAAGACACACTCATGGCTCTGTCTGTTTGTTGCAATGCTGGTCAGGCCTCTTAGGAGCCCTGCAGGGGCAGGGTTTCATCCCTGCTCATTTTGGTATGTTTCTCTTTCTCTCCCTCTCTCTTTTTTCTCTCTCTATCTTGTATCTCTCTCCCTCTCCCTTTACCTCTGCCTATCTTTAAATCCAGCTTTCTTTTTTCAATCTTTATTATCTCTTTTTATCTACACTGTGTCTGTTTATTTCCGCCTTGTGTAGTTAATCTGTGTTAGTGCATTAATAGAGCCTGCTGGAACTGCATGTTCCACAATGCACTGGGCCAAACCTGGTAGACAGCACATCCCTCAACCTAGTGCTACCAGAGCGCCACTCTTCCCTTCTGGCACGGCCATACACACACGTTTTGTGTTGGCCATGCAGCTAACTCCTGTATGTGGGTCTCTCTTTTCTCTCTCTCTCTCCCTCTCTCTCCCTCTCTCTCTCTCTTTCATTCTTTCTTTCTCTCCCTCTCCCCTGTGTCTCCCTGTGTTTCCCTGTTCCTTAGCTCCTCCGCAGTTGTGAGTTCTACCCTGTAAAGTCTTAAGATCCTAAATCTGCACAGATCTGCTGTTATCCTCTGATGTGGGAGTGGGCACCTGTCTGTCACAATTTATAATACATCTACAGAGAAAGGATTTGATAACAAATACATAGATGAATGAGCGCTCCGCTCCCAGATCAGATATAACGGTGTAATGTTGCCTGTTGGTACTTGTCCATTTTGGCAGATGCTTGTAGAAGTAGTGGTAAGTGTCAACAGAGTGGGAGTGATGTACCAGGGACAAGTCTACCCCATCCACAGCTCAGGATCATCTACAGTACTAATACACAAAAATGCAGCCAGCTTCATAATAATCTCAACTTGAATGATCTATTTTTCTCACGAATTTCCTGTGACGTGAGCCAAGCACAAGTTGAGTGTTTTCGAATTCTCTATCACAAATTCAACTTTTTTTTTGTAACCCCATCTTTCTAAACTTGCGTGGGTCTGCTGTTTGGCTGGACAGTATACAGATAGCTGGCTAGGGAGTGGTCAAGAAGTTTTAAGACCACTGTTTCAATAGAAGTCTCCATGGCAACCCTGGCAATGTTTTTCTAGTTGGCTACGCTGGCCAGAGCGTTAATCTATCCCTGACCATCACTGCCCACTGTTAGAAGGCGTTGAAAAAGTTAAAGAGTGTTAAGCGTGTCCTTTGTGTGTCAAAATGATTAATTAATGTGGGAGATGACTGTTGTGTTTTCTGTTGCGAGAGTGAATTAGAAGTGCCTGCTATATATTGAGTGATCTAACAGAAATCATTTGTCTGTCTGTCTCTCTCTCTCTCTCTCTCTCTGTGTGTGTGTGTGTGTGTGTGTGTGTGTGTGTGTGTGTGTGTGTGTGTGTGTGTGTGTGTGTGTGTTTAGCCTCGTTTGGCACAGGTTCCATGAGTATGCCAGCTGGCTTTGGAAATGCAGCGGCCTACAACATGCCCACCAGCTTTAGTGGAACCTTCCAGCAAGCCTTCCCTGGTCAAGCTTTCCCCCCGACCCAGGCATTCCCTCCACAGCCCAATGGTGTGTGTGTGTGTGTGTGTTTGGAGAACACACAATATGTCCATTGTACATATGTGTGTGCATGCACTTGTCTGGGCATTGGAGGTGTTGGTTTTGGTGTAACGGTTTAATGCAGTTAAAAGCACAACCTGTGAATGACTAATTTGACCCATTTGTGTGTGTGTGTGTGTGTTGCTGATAATACTGCCATGTGATATACAGGTGTGTATGTTCTCTACTGTGCGTGTGTGCTTAGGTAGGTAGGTAGCTAGTATTTAGTGTTTGAAGTTAGCATGAGGAAATAGTAATGTATTATGTAGAGTTTTGCTGTGTTCAGTACCATGTGTCTTGTGCAAATATAGAGGCTTGTGTGTGTGTGACAAGGGAGTGCTAGATTTCTAGATTAAGAAAAAGGCTTTGCCCTTATTGTGTGATGTGTTTTGTGTAGGGGCGAGCTTCAGTGCTTTCGGTCAGCCCAAGCCTGTCCCTGCGTTCGGTCAGCCCATGGCAGCTCCTGGGGTCTCCAGCAATCCCTTCCTGGTGAGATTGCGTCTCTTTCTGTAACACACACACACGTGTATACAAGCATATACATAGCCATACAGTACATTTATGTATTATTCTTTCTCACATACTTACATGCATATGTTTGTATGTTGTATTTAGATAAACATAAATACATCAGCTTTCAACAAAACAATCTGCTAGATACCATGATCATAATTCTGTAATAAAACATAAACAAAGTCCCATTGTTTTTTTTTAATTATTTTTATTATTATTATTTTAATAATTTCACTCCACACCCATCTGTAAGCCAAACCCACTCTGACTGGTCCTGCATTTCTCCTCTCTGCCACAGATGGGCGCTCCTGCTCAGTTCCCCACAGGAAACTCCTCCACCAACCCCTTCTTATAGCGCCTCCTCACCCACAGAGGGCGCTGTGGCTGCGCTTGCACCTCTTGCACTGTTCCGTTCCACAGGAGTAGCTTTAAAAGAATACAAAAAAAAGGAAAACCTTTCTAAAGGACCTGCAACATTTTTTGTAACCAGTTTTAAGAACAAAAAATAGAATAAAGAAAGAAAAGAAAGAAAAAAAAAGAAAGAAAAGCACCAACCTTAAAGCAACAACAGCGGCTGTGAACAACTTTTGACTGTGATGACGTCGTCCACGGCAACCAAACGCAAAGCAGGGTAGCGCGGGGTGGCAGGAGAACGATGCCCCCGCTTCTCCGTCTTTGGTATGTGACCTTTGAACTCTGGCTTGCCTGTGGAGGTCCTCGCCTCTGCGCAAACTGACTGACCCCCCCCCCCCCCCCCCCTCCCCCAAACGACTAAGTTATTATTGCAAAACCTCCCCTTTCACTCATCGTGCTGCAACCCTGTACAGAATATAAGTTCTTCTCTCTTCTTTTTTTGTTTTCCTTAGCAGAAGCCAGACTTTAGCTCTTTTGTGCATATCAGTATTTGTATCTTTTAACACATTGTGTTAAGTTCTGAGGGTTATGGGGGGAGAGGAACATGGGGCACTTCTGCTTAACAGCTACAGTGACTGAACCAGACTTTTAGGAGAGAAGAACCCATCTATTCACACACACATATACACACACACACACACACACACACACACACATACACCCTCTCTTTCTCTTTCTTTCTTTCTTTCTTTCTCTCTCACACTCACTCTCACTCACACACACACAGACACACACACACACTTACACTTACACTTACACTTGCGGGACAGCACTGGCTTAAAAAAAAAAAAAAAAAAGACTCCTGACATCTTTGTTTCATCAATGGCATAAGCAAAAACAGAAAGATTACAAGAGAGGAGAGGAGCGGTTCTGTTTATCTTCTCTGCTGCCAGCGCTCTGGGGAACAGGGACCCAGAGGAGATCAGGTGGGCTCACCTACAACAGTACCACCTGTGCAGAATCCCCTTCAGACTGGACCGACCACTTCTACTGGGCGTTATATGAAATTTAAGTTAATGTGTGTATATATATATTATATATACAGTATATATTAAAAAATGAATTTTAACTAAAACATTTCAGTGATTTATGGTTCAGAATGTGTTTTCTGTGTAACAATAACAAAAAAAAGATTTATTAACATCATTTTTAGTGTGTATATGTTTCACAAAAAAAAGAGTACATTCTTACACACATACATTGTGACTGAGGGCATAACAGTAGCCCAGATACTGCTCAGGTTGGCAATAGTTTGCTTTTGCGGAGTCAGGGAAGGTAGTCCCATTTGTCAGGGTAGGTCCTTGAAATAAATTTATTTTTATTTCTAACATTTTTGTGATGGTTCCACATGAGTAGTTTTTTTTTACAGAGGCAGCAAGGAACCATAATTACACACAATAGCCTTCATCCACCATCTGAGTTTTGTATGGGGCTCGGGGCAGAATCACTGAAGGGTTACTGCATAAACCAGCACGAATCGTCCCATAGACCAGCACTGTCCAGGACACTCAATATAGTAGTAGGAAATGATTACCCATCATTCCCCTACTGGCTGTCACAGATTCACTTGCCTTGTTTTCAGCAAGTGAATTATACTGAGATTGTACACCAGGAAAGCAGTATTAGTGAAGTGCAATGTGGTGTTTGTTTTCTGCAATTACATGAGTATCCTAAGATTGTACTCTAGAAAAGCAGTAGTGCTTGTTTTCAGCAATGAAATGAGTATGCTAAGATTGCACACTGGAATAGTTGAAGTAGTGTTCATGTACAACACACATTAGCTAAGGTTGACAGAGTCTGAGTTGATTGAGGATCACACTCCCTTCTGTTAAACTGACCGGAGTCTGAAAATCTGCTTACATTCTTCAGTGTCATGTATATTTCTGAACTGATCAGAACTTGTGTTGTACGACGGGGGATTTGTCTGCTGGCGTCTCTTCAGTCTGCTTTGGAGTGTCCCGGTGTCTCCTGCGGCTCAAGGCGTTGTAGACTCCCCAGATGAAGAACACCAGAGCGATGACACAGAAGTAACTCCCGTAGATGATGAACTGGAGGACAAAAGGAGTGAAACGCTAAAGTGGACTAAACCACCAGTGAGTCATGTTCATACTTCGAACTTAAAACTTGCTTAATGCTTAGATCAGTTTTGGGCTGCACTCCATTTAATTCTATTCCTTTAAACATGTTCCATCAGTCTTGGAAGTGTTTCATGTTCGGAGCGGTTTCCAAACAAACTCGGTTAGGCTGTACAGTATACAGTAGGCACTTGAGTAGATAAGCTTTGATCATCAATACATCAGGCATCAGGGTTTTTTTTCACTCAATTCAATTTCAGTCTAATTTATTCCTCACCATGGTAATGGTAATTACCTCATACAAGGTAATCAACTGTGAAGGCATATCCCAATTAGCCATACCACCCTGAGTTATTCATGTCAATAGTGGCATTGTGAAACCACAAGTGGGAAGTGTTCAGTGTGATTATATCAATAGAAGGCCTACTGAATGAAGGTCATAAAGCGATCCTATTTGAATAAAGACCCCCCCCCCCAAAAAAAAATAATAAATAAATAAATAAAAAGTAAGACCCTCAAAAATATGCCCACCTGTGTGACAACGTCCAAGCCGAGCCCTCCACTGTCCACCACCACCGCAGTGATGACCGTCTGGAGCACCAGGGCACCAAAGTTATTTGCCCCAAAAATCAGGGCATAGCGCTCCATTGATAAATCTGCAGCAATTTGGAACCTATATGAAAAGATATGGAACCATTAGCATGTTTGCTGTAATATTAGATTTCTTCTTAATCTGTTATTGACAGCCATGCAAGGAGATGAATTAAGAAAATACTTGTGTAATATTCTGGGTTGCGTTCATATACTCGGTATGCGTGTGTTCATTAGTTTCCATACACGTACAGTATACATTTTTGTTTTACATGATAAGAGAAAGATTTGCCAATGAAACAAAATTACCTGATGAAGCTGAATGGAAAAGTATTTATGCATAAGTACAGTAGTTGGTTGGTTTAATGTGTAATCCTCGTGGGCACGATTTTAGCAGTAATAATGTTTTTTTTTTTTTTTTTTAAATTGAGTATGGTTTTGTTAGTTTGTTTTGTTTGTTTGTTTACTTACTTCTGAGGATCAAGAAGTAATTTGCATTTCAACAGAAACACCCTTTGTTTGCACAGCAATAACAAAAAAAAGCTGTCGATCAGTAGGCTACACTGGCAAGAGTCAAGACTCACCCAGGCCAAGAGCCCTTGACTGACCCTAAGCTGGTCCACTCCACACACTCACATTGCAATGGTGATGAGCAACATGTAGAGGCACTTGAAGAGCACATAGCCACAGTAGCACGCCCAGATGTTTCCAGAGAAGACCATCAGGTAGAGGGCACCGCCACCCATGCCCGAGAAGGACCCCAGCGCCAGCTCACCCCACTGGTGCCAGTCCACCTGAGTGAAGCCGATGGCATAGGCGGTGGTAGCACCTGAAAGCCATTTCAGACAGTCATTGAAAATGCATACAATATGTAGTAGGCCTACGTATTATGATAATTCTGATGAGTAGTTATTTTATGTTTTTGTGGAAACAGGTGTGCACAACCAAAATATATTGATATGCAAGTCTTCAAAGTCTCAGGGTTGCATACCAGTGAAAACAGCTGTCTTAACTGCCTCGGTCCTGTCTGGGGCATTTTTGGAATGTTTTGCGGTACCTTAATTAACTAAATTGTAAATTATTTGTTGAATCAATTTAAACAAAACAACCCCACTCAAGGGCTCACCAAACAGACTGGAGGCAGCCTCCACTCCTCCGTTGTAGACGGTGAAGTTGCTGGACGGCTCGATGTGCTCCCACAGCACCTGCACGTAGTTGAGGATCTGGTTGTAGCCGCAGGTGGCCAGCGCCCACCACAGGGACCAGCGCAGGAGCCCCGGCGTGGAGTAGCACCGCAGGAAGTCCCTCCACAGCCTCACCAGCACCCCCGCACAGCCCACCGGCTCTGCAGCAGGAGGAAGAGGAGGAGGAGGAGGAGGAGGATCCTCACAAGTCCTAGTCCTAGTCCTAGTCTCAGTGCCACCAATGACTGAGCTCTTTGTGGAGTTGCTGCTGCTGCTGCTAAGAGATCGCCCCCTGCTGGCTGCTCCCTGAAGTGTAGCCGTGTCAACAGGTGCTGTGTAGGTAACATGCATGAGAGGTTAATGATAAAGAGATGAAAGAGATTGTGAAATCCAGAGAAAGCAACAGAACTTTTATATTTTTTATAGAGAAAAATGACATATGTTTTTGGAAACAATGGGGTTGTGAGATAAGTCTTCTGTTCCTTGAATTTCAGGGAGGAACCGTACTGTACATGCCTGTTGTGTGTGAGGTATCATCTGGAGAGGCTGGATGATTCAGACTGATTTCCACTGTTTTGGGGACAGGCTGGTCATTTCCACCTTCCTCATCGTCTGTGCCACTCCTGTGCTGGGTCTTCACTCTCTGGTGAAAAAACATGCTTCTCTGGGGCATAGGAAGAAGCCAGGACACAACCCATGCCAGCGCAGTGAGCACCAGGGTGAACACCAGTATGTAGTGGTAGGACAGCAGGCCGAACGAGACCAGGAGCTGGCCTAGCACGGAGCCCACCGTGTAGCCCAGGAGCTGGGTGGCGCGGCAGTAGGACGTGGCCTTGCGGTAGTGCCGGAGGTCCACCATGCTGTAGATGTAGGAGTAGTAGGCCACCTCGCTGGCCATCACCACGCCGTAGAAGAACTGCGTGGCCTGCATCTGAGGCACGCCGTCCAGCCACAGCAGCATGCCGGTCGTCACCAGCAGGGCGGAGCACTGGAACACAATCACAGGCTTGTAGCGCAGCCAATCGGTGAGCAGGAAAACAGGCACGAGGACCGCCAGATACGAGTAAGTGGACACTGGGTAGATCTGATTGGTCAGCTGAGGGTAAAGCGGAGAGACACAACATTTGATTGGTTGAATAAGATGGTACAAGACATATTTCAAATGTTTTTGGAAGTTCAGTCCTGTTAATATTGTGTGACACTATATTCAATACACAACATGAGTTCTGTTAGAAAACCTGTCCACTGTGCTGTGGTTGATGTTTGTAGGGTTTGCCAACAAAAACTCCTCAGTCCTCACTGTTGCTTAAATAAGTCACTGAAAATGCATACAATATTCATACTGTATGTATTCACGGATATATTTATCAGAGTAGATGATAATTCTAAAGTACAACCATAAAACCACAATCTTGGGTGAAGCAGCGTCCATTTATGGATCAGATACTGTGCTCACTGACCAACCCAGTTAATCATAGCAGTTATGTGTTAATGATCAGCAAGTGAGCGATCACAAAAGACTGAAATATCCGTTTAGGTATGGTTATTATATTCAGTGTAATTACTCATTTACTTACTGACCAGGTGTCACGTGTACATTAGACAGGTAGTAAAAGGAGATATTTTTTTTATTTACAAAAACAACATAGAACACAATAACTACATGTTTTGTTGTTATCCTGTATTTGTGTCAACCGTCCACCGTTGTCAGGTATTCTTGAACTTAGTCTTACCTGTTCTATGGTGAGGTTCTTGAACTTAGTCTTACCTGTTCTATGGTGAGGTTCTTGTCAGGTCCTGAGAGGTAAGGAGTGAGGAACGGTTCCAAAGGTTTGACGGTAGTGAAGAAGCCATAGGCACACAGGAGAGTGGTGGGATATCCCCAGCCTGTTCTCCATGTTTTCACATACTCCATTGTACAGCAGTTAATGCACGCTGTGTGTGTGTGTGTGTGTGTGTGTGTGTGTGTGTGTGTGTGTGTGTGTGTGTGTGTGTGTGTGTGTGTGTGTGTGTGTGTGTGTGTGTGTGTGTGTGTGCATGCGTGCATGTGCGCATGTGCGTGTGCGCAAGAGACAGGGAGAGACAGAGACAGAGAGAGAGAGGAAGAGAGTTGTTTTCCTTGGTCACAGCTTATGCAGTGTACGCGAACAGGATAGCAGTTATATACAGACACATTGATTATGACAACGTTGTGCATGGGCACATGTGTATGACATGTCAGTGTTCTCTGCCTGTTACCTGTTCTGGTGATATCACTTCAGCAGCACTGTGTGTGTGTGTGTGTGTGTGTGTGTGTGTGTGTGTGTGAGAGAGAGAGTGTATGGTGTCTTTGGTGTATGAAATGAAATGTGCGTGAAAGAGAAAGACAGGTGTGTTCTATCTAAACCTGTCAATGTGTAACAACAAGATCATGGTCGCGGCCACTTGAAAAAAAAATGGCAGGAATGTCTCTGAGATATGCTGATTATAAACTGCACATGGGGGAACCTTTATTTTAACATATCTGTGTTGTCTACAATTGTCTGCTGTTTTTACATCTTATTTACAAGTGCTATTGCCATGTTTGTCAAATTGCACTATGGGTCTCTGTTGAGTAGTTCTTCCTTACCCCCCCCCCCCCCCAAAACACTTTTGCGTTAAATTTTTTCTCAGTCGCGTTGGTGCATTTCTCAAGTCACTTTAAGTGTCTGCACAGTCAGTTTCTTGAAGAAATTATGCAAATTGAACCCCACAGTGGATTTCCTGCAAAAGTGCATAATTTGCCCAAAATGCTTAATTTATGTCTCAAAAGCTAATATTTTGCCAATCAACATGCCATTGCCATCATAATGAAAAGTTCCTGTGTCACTGTTATGAAGAGTGAAATATTTAAGGGAATTACCTGAGGTTCGTCTCATCCCTGGTCCCATTCAGGTTGGACTCTTTTAGTTCCAATTGTCCAATCGATGTGAAGAATCTGTCTTAATGAACCTGATTCCTAACAAGGCAAGTGCAGAGCGATAAAAATGCCGCTGAGAGTGAGCGCACAGACGAGATAAAAGAGCTCTTGAAGACAGAATCATGAAAGTTTTATACTAGACAAAAGCCGGAAGGGACTCAGGAAAGGGTTAGTCTTTGTTCTTGAAGACAGAACACTTCACAAACATATTTCTCTTTCACATACCTCACATTCACATTCATGTACTCATGAAATGGAAGGAATGTTTTTTTAACATACACTTTTCTATATTAAATCCTGTAATATACTGTATGTGTATGCCTCTTAAGATTATACAATTTGGGAATATCACAGGATGATACTGCATTGCAAACGTGGAAATGGAATGCTAATATGATTATCTCACATATTATATCATTGCTAAATCTATGAATTTAAACATAATGATATAATTAACATGATTTTACATACTCATATGTTCAAATATGGCCTATAATTGGAGGGACTCCAACTTTGAGTGATGTTCCATTGGACATTTGTTGAGAAGGATGTAAACATGTTGGATTTGTTGGACGAGTTTACCTGAGTGCAGCATTTATTCTGAACATGGGGTCGGGGAACTATTAGGTCCATTGCAATATCGAGGGAGACCACATGCTCCATATCTTTGGGTGAGCAGCAGAAGGAAACTTCATACTACAGAGCAAATTAATACTCTCTCACAGTGCAAGTTCATGCACAGTTACTATACCACCAGAGCCTTGTTCAAAATATAGAGGACATCATGTAGGTTGTATCAGTATTGGCTCAAAAGTGTAGTTTGCTCTGTGAGGCGTTATTCTGTTAACTTCGACTTCTTCTCTCTTCTTTGCAGAGAGTCTGGTCTAGATCCATTGGCAAACGTTTATTGGTTTGTGGACGCTTGTCTGAAGTTTGAATTCATTGGAGTTCAATCACTGATGTTTGACAACCATGGGGGACATAACGATAACAATAGGCTTGAAACTTAAATGTTATCGTTCTTGGTAACGCCCTCTGTTCGCTGATTGGACGGAGATGCATTTGCCGGAGTAAACGAAGCTGGTGAAGCTTTACCAGACGGAGTATGAAGAGAAATGTGAATGAGCGGAAGTATGTTGGCAGGTGGGGGCCAGGCATTTATTCTGTGTGCCTGGGCTTTAAAATGCAGGTGACTTAACAGTTTATACATTTGTACATTTGAGTTTATCTCGGTAACTGTGAAGAAACAGCAGAAACTCAATGTTTGGACAGGGAAACAGGTCTGGCAAAAGTCTGAATGGACTCTGCAACGCTGTGCTGGTTTTGTCTCAACTCTCAAGACAAACTGAGGAACTGAGGAAGTCCAGTCTGAGTTAGCTGTGGTGGCATCTCTGGCATTGAAAATAGATCCTGCTATCCACAGGATCTGAGGATCCTCCAAATATATAGAAACATCTGTAAGGAACTTATTCAAAGGCACTTCAGAAATGCCTCAGGCCCATTTTGAATCTCAGGATCCCTCTTTAAACATCAGTGGTCCAGTTAATGTCCATATGATAGCAAAAACAAGCAGATGGACTGGTATACTGCACCTGCAGGCATTCCTAGTATTTCTTTTCATGTGACCTTGACTGTACTCCATGATGTTGACCTCTAACGGTGATATCAATGTTATAAATTAGCTTCTTGTCTCTAGAAACGTGGAAATGCATTTTTAGTGTACATTTCAATTGCATTTAGATGCAAAGATACACCCTTTTTTAAAGAGACCTTATGCAACTTTCTGCAGGAGACGATCGCTCTTTGTTTACATCTGGAAGTCTGAGACGAAGAACCACGCTTGCAATTTATATATTTAAATATAGCCTACATGCTAAAGCTGTCGGGGAAGCTCTGCAGAGAAAATGCAAGCATAAAACGAGCGAAAACGAACAACAAAACCGAAACCAGAGATGAAATCGCCAATCCTGCATAGTTCCTCTTTAATGTTGTGCATGCACATTTCATGTCGTAGAGGTCAATGACCTCTAGCTGACCTCAGAGGTCAAACTGAGAATGGCTCCACATCTTGAATCAAAGCTGGCCATCAAGAACAAACACTGAAAGTTGTTGCTTTTGTTGTTTTGTGCACAATTGTGTTGCTTAAGAGCTCTACTATTATGACAATATGAGATCTAAAGCTATGAAGAATTTTATTCAAGAGAATTTCACCAGGCAGGGGCCCTCTTTCCATATTTGTGACATATCATACATCTTAAGTGATGTCATATAAAATACAATAGCATAGTTATTCATCAGAGCCAATAATGAACAAGAGGGTGTTTTTGTCGCCCTCACTAAGCTACCATCACCAGTTGAGTTCTTGTCAGTTTGATGGAGGATGAAAAGCCCACTGCTCATCAAACCGCATGTTCTCTTGTTGCTCTTCTTGTTACACAAAAATAACCAAACAACATCATAGCATACCCATTGTAGAAGGTGGTAGAAAGTGAAACCGTGGAAAAGTATGATTGTACCCTTAAGGTTTGCTAGACATACATCTAAAACATACTTGCTTGATACCAGCTTGCTCTAAACCAAATAAAAATGTGCTAATGCAGCAATGATAGATAAACTTATATGAAAATAATATTTACTCAGATTTTCAAAGTGTGATTCTGTTTAAATAAAAACATGTAACTTTACTTAGAATAGAAGTATGATTTTGCAATAGATTAAAAAACTGTATTTTTTACTTAAACTTTAAAGAGTAACTGTTTAGACTTAAAATGTATTTTTCCTTGAATTTGATAGAATGTCTAATCAAAAGATGTGTTTTAATTCAGCTTATATAGTATGTCATGTTTAATGAAATGTGCTTAGAATAAGTATAGAGGAAAAAGCTTGTAGTTCATGTGCAGGTCTGAGTTCAAAGCAAGGTCACCAGAAAGAAAAAAAAAGAGAGAAAAAGACACTTGATCGTGTCGAAGCGCAATAGGTCTAGACTTGGGCGTGAAAGTAGTATAAAAGGTCTCCTTCGCGGGGACTTAAGTGTCTTCTCCTTTTTCTTTTGGACTCTGAACTTTGCATTTAGAGACAGATAGATTTTTTTTTTATATATTGTATTTTATTTTTAATAAAGTCAAAGCCCTAACCTTTTGTTAGGGCATTGTTTAAAAGCCGCCGAGAGTTCTTTTTCGTGTTTCCTGCCTCCCCTGTGTCAAAGAGAACATCGATCCTCTCGCAAGAGGCGCAAGCCTACAGAGGGGACCCAGTGGGTAAGTTTGTCTGTGGTTTGGGCTTACTTTCTAAGACACCGTTAATGGGCAAATACTTACTGCACAATGCACTGACACATACAGGAGTAGCGAACTCAGCTGTGTATTTAGGAAGGAAAGTTCTATACACCGTAGCGGTCACAAAACCAACTAGGCTTCGTTTAACAGTTGTATTTCTGTAAAATAAGGTCTAAATGCATACCACACAAGCAGGGATATGGTAATTGGTTTTTAATAAGTAAACTTATGTAAAAACTGAGCACAAATTGTTACAAATAAAATCAAAATCTGTGTAATGTCATGTATAATATGCAGATTCATCCTTGAAAAATTCATATTATCTTTTTGCACTGTTAGTAAATTAAACTAAGTTTGTTGTGAGTAAACAACTTACTTTAACTTATTGAAAGCAGATGCGTATTAATAACTGAGAATTTTTATCTTTCAGTAATTCAAAATAATACTAGTTTAGATTAACTGAATTATTTTCATAGATTGCAAAAGGTCTGTCACTGGAGAAAGAAAATACATATGTGTGGTCAGCTTCGATAGTGACTGTGAAGCTTTCTGCGGTCCCTTGTTCGATAGACAACGTCTGCGATGCGGTCTCTGTGACCGGAGGTTGACCTCAGTAACCATAGTCAAGAGTCAGCTGCCATAAACACAATCTATTTTCTCCGAAAGTGTGAAGACACTTTATTATAGGTACGATTGCAGGCAATAGGATCAGCAGTGAAAAAGGACTAGATTAAAGAGAGCCTCCTAAAAAGTTTCACTTGTTGACCCCAGAGTCCTGATCAAGGATTTTTGGTCCAAATAGAGAAAGTCTCTCTCTTTTGCATCAGTCCTTTCGTACATCCTAAACCCGTTGAAAAGGGGCCCCTGCAAAAAACACGATACTGACAGTCACTTCCTCTTCTGCAAGGCAAGTTTTGCAGAGACAGAAGAGGAAGCACACACTCTTTAGCAAGGCGAAGAACTCGCAGAGTCTAAAGACAAGCATACTCTTTGGTAAGGTGTGAAAAAAACACAGAATCCAAAGACAAATACACCACACCACTCTTCTTGAAAAAGCGAGAGCCTCGCTGATTTTTGAAGAAATACACACACACCCATGGAGTAGCGATCTCAACTGTGATTGTAGTAGCCCTATATTCACCAGAGTAGACACAAAACGCAACACCATTCAGTCCCACTCTGTAGTGCTCAGACATAATAACGCCATAAAATATGTCCGCTCATTACTGTTTTTTGAACTCTATCTCAGAGCTTAATAAATTAATCTTCACAATTTCATCTTCAGACTCGTCATCAGTGGTGTCTTTGGAGCCCTCTTTGGAATGCGTCTTGAGGGGTTTCTTGCTGTTGTCTTTAGGGTCATCTTTATCATCGCCATTGTTGTCTTTAGGGTCATCTCCATCACCGCCATTGTTGTCTTTAGGATCATCTCCATCACCGCCATTGTTGTCTTTAGGGTCATCTTTATCATCACCATTGTTGTCTTTAGGGTCATCTTTATCATCGCCATTGCTGGGAGGTTTCTTCTTTCCAAACACTCCCTGCACCCATGCAGCTGCACCTGCCAGGGCTCCACTCACAGCGCCCCCTGCAGTTGCCACGGCAGCTGTACCTCCTGCAGACAATCCAACCGCTCCTGAGCCAGACAAGAACCCGAACAGGCATCAACATACAGTACACAAGGGAAAAACAAACAAACAAACAAACAAAATGGTAAGAAAACGGCTTTCCTAACATCATGGTTAGATGTTAATATACTCTATATATTTATACTTATGACTTCACTTCTTGGTTGTTCCTTACACAGTCTGCACTCTAGTCAACTACAGTATGCCCTGCGTGGCACCAATTTATGATTAAAGGAACGTGGAAACTTATTTAATAAATAAGCTATTTTCCCAAAAAAGTTGCCATGTTCTTTTGAAGTGCAAATAGTTAAGGCGTATGTATTGTATTGTACATGTATTGTTCCTCACCTGCAGACTGGAGCACAGCCACTAAGCTCCCAGCTGCGACTCCACCTCCGTTAGCGATAGCGGCCGCTGACATCATGCTAGCGGCGAAAGAGCCTGCTGCGATGCCAGCTCCTGTGAACCCCGCGGCTGTCAGAACGAAAGGAGCCGCAGCAACAGCTCCAACTACAAACCACAAGCAAAGGTCACATTTAAATCAGGCGTTAGATAGGCCTACTGTATTTAAGAAGTTTTTAAGCCCAACTATCCACAACAGACATACTGATGAATGGAAAAGGAAACATATTTGTTTTATGGTTACCTGCTCCAGCTGCTGCACCCACAACACCCACAACACCAGCAATGGCCTCTGTAAGAATGAAACCCTCGTTAGAACTGACCACTTACAAGCACCCTGATATGATGACCCTGATAACAGTTAAGGTTGTTTGACACTTGCATCCTCATATTAGTAGGAGACAAAGAAAATGTCTTACTCTTCTTATTGATACCCATTGTTGTTGCAGCAGTGTTGGTGAGTTGTTGTTGCTGTTGTTGTTGTTGTTGTTGTGTAGGTCTAGGCTCTGTACAAGGACAAACACCCTTCCTTCTTGCTGAAGTCAAAGCAACTGACCTGCAAATAAAAGTAGACACATCCCCCATCATCACCTTAATCTATTAGAGGTCACATTAGTGGACAGTTCACCATACTGTAGGTAATCTTTAAATTAAAACAACCATTTACCCTTTTACACACCAAAAGATCCTGCAGAAAATAATCAGAAGAGACCTGACTTAACCTGTACCACTGGCTCAACAGCTGAAAACAAGTCGACTAGGGCTGCATCCTCTCACTGTGCCTCAATCAGCTCACTGAGAGACAAGGAGTGAGCAAAGGTGCCAAACAAACAGAGATCTCTGACTTACAACTAGGCGCACTAGAATCTGCATTCAAGGAATGGCTCATAGAGTGTGTCACTGCACAAAATGGGAAAGCGTCTATGGCACATTCACCAGTAACAGATACACATTTCTGACAACAGGGTGTGGCATCCCATCATGCCAACACATTCACCTGCCAAATTATTCCCCAAGATCTTATCTAGGCCTACTCTTTACACAAGCAATGTCAAACTGCTGCTCTTATCTGCATCAACTCTGACTGCGAGACAAGTTTGCCTTTTACACCGGAGGTCTGGGGCCTTTCAGACACCTTGAGGCAGTTTGCTACACCTTGACATTTTTAAGTTTTTCATCTAGCTAAAAACACCTACGCAAAAGTGGCACATATGTTTAGAAGACAATGATATTATGAGACAGCAATCAGTAGGCTACTAGACTAGACTGTAAAGAACATGGCCAAACAGACTCTAAAATAATGTTGTCAGAATGTATCCTGACTGCAGCTCATGTTTTCAGTAAATGGTAAAAAAAAAAAGTGTTTACACTTTCATTAAATATATATACTGTCTGTGACTAATAGAGGGAGCTCTACAGTCGCCAAAATCAACTAAACCTGCATAGTGTGCTACCCTTATTTGGTCCACATGAGTGGCAATAAATTGGCACAATTGTCAACAAGTCTACGTGATACTACGCATGCAGTGGCCATATCTCGATGGCTTTGGCCAGTGTCCAAAGCCATCGAGATATCGATGGCTTTGGCTATATGGCCACCTAAAACGCATCACCATCGCATATACCCACTTAAAATAGGCATGGATAGGTATTATTTACACACCTATATCAGCATTTGGGGTAGATCACCCACTACAGCTAACAACATAATACGCGTACTACCATAGGCTAGCCCATTTGCCTATTGTCCAGTTTTTCCTACCTATTTGCCTAGTTTTTCCTACCGGTTTGCCGTTTAAACTTTGGACAAAACCGTCAGGTAAATATTTGGACTGCTAAAAATGGCTTAGGCTACCATAACCATAATGCGTAAGCATACCAGTTAAAAGTCTGGCGCCGCCGCTCTGAATTTTCCTGCCAGTTACTGTCGCTAGTACATCTCGGTCTATATCCTCGTGATACTTAGCCTAACAACACTGGCCTAACGTTAGGCTACATCATTTTAAAAGTATAACAGTAGATGCTTACCACTCGTTGGTGAAGACTGAAGAACCGAAATGTGTCCGAAATCTAGC
This sequence comes from Sardina pilchardus, assembly GCF_963854185.1. Taxonomy (NCBI): domain Eukaryota; kingdom Metazoa; phylum Chordata; class Actinopteri; order Clupeiformes; family Clupeidae; genus Sardina; species Sardina pilchardus. The sequence goes on from NC_085006.1 coordinate 21,392,827, forward strand.
GTTCAACTTCATCATTGCAAGTTCCAACAGCGCCCCACCACCGATCCGGTTATTCCCTGGAAAACGAAACTCAGACTGTCAACTGGATAGGCTACATGGTTCGTCAGTTTCATAATGGACGTCTGTTGGTTTCTTTGTTTGTGCTCCCTCGCAAAGTCAAAAGTAATGAAAAATATTGTTGTGAGGGAACGCAAAAGAATTCTAAAATACATTTATCCAGAAAATAATTTCCACCCTGTCCCTTCGGGTGTTCCCATGGATAAAGGTAGCCTACTTAATAAAACTGTGTCTTGGACACCATCTTTAATCAAATGATCAAGGCTGTCGTTGATGCTAAACGCCACATAGGCCCACATATATCAGTCCATCTAGGTTTGTGCTTGGACACAATTTTATACACTGACCGTTTTCTCATCCATTCATTTTATTTCTAATGGTCAGTCATTTTGGAGCGGGAATAGGTGTTCTAATCTAAAGCGCAAAATAACACCCACATTGTTATGGAAATTATGAAACATTGTTTTCTGTATTCAAATGCTTGTGTTAACAAAGTCATGCAACCTCATGATTGTCAGAATAAATTATTAACAATATTTTTTAGAGGGAAAAAAAGTAGGCCTAAATCGTAACAGGATGGGTTAGTTAGCCTACTATCCCAGCAAACATGCCCGCCCGGGCCCACTGCGGGCATGTAATTCGGGCCCACTGTGGGCTGCCCACTAATTCGGGCTTACTGTGGTGTAGTGTGGGTTTACTGTGGGCTTAGTGTGGGGTAGTGTGGGCTTACTGTGGGGTAATATGAGTTTACTGTGGGTTTACTGTGGCCATGTGTGTGTGCCCACACTACCCCACAGTAAGCCCACACTACCCCACAGTAAACCCACACCTGGCCCATGTGTACCTCCAATATGTAATAGTTGCAGTTGTTGAAGCTGGTCAATAATAGAATAAAAGACAAATCGAATCTACATCGAATGTTTTTAGATGATCCCTAAACATTATCCTGGCTATCGCGACTTAAATTCACTGCGAGCATTGGTCTGGCCAAGCTGTATTGGGCTATCCCATTAGGGGCCCGTTTGGGATTAGTGTGGGTTTGCCCTGCCCACACTTGCCCACAGTAAACCCACAATTGCCCATTGTGGTCTCACACGGGCGTGTTTCCTGGGATGTAGCCTACCCTTCTGACCACAGCACGGGAGGTACAGTCGTGAGCTTTTCTGATTTACACGCAGAAGACTTGATGTTCCAGATGTCCCCTCACGGAGCTATATTATATGGTTGAGCTAAATCTAATGATGAATGGATATTTATTTATCCACTTGCCAGGATTTCTTAACCAGATTGGCCCAGTTTCACAAGTAACAAAGCACAATTATAAGCTTTGGGTGTAAAAGGTCTTCAGCTGATGTCTGCTGAATTTTACAATATCAGTGACAGGGTAAATCACTGCAGATGTCCATATTAGTAAACTTGTAAACTGGTTTTATGACAGAATATGTAGCTGCAGAGGCAGTACAGGCCCAAAGCATTCCTTCCCCTCTACGCATGTCCAACAGGTCTACAGTTGTTTGTGCTGATTCACACAGGATTTAGTCATTCTACTGTAGCTATAACATTTCTAAACGGAAGTTTTCACCATTAGCCCATTCCTATTATGACTTCACAGTGATTCAGTAGATCAGTGTTTCCAAACCTTTTCCCCTCGAAGGCCCTCTTGCATGTGTCTAAAACAAGCCAGGACCGCCTACCTGAACTCCTACCCGCATATTACACACACAAGACATTGTTTCATTCAACAATCGGAGTCCGGGATGAATTACCAATGTCATGCCTAGCCCGACCTGAAGGTTGCTTATGCAAGTTCAGAGGTCAGAGGTAATAAACAGCTACATGAATTTAAATGTGGAACAAAAATATGTTTTAAAATATGTTTTAATTTGGATTATACATAGCTTTGATTATCCAAGTGATTGTGCTATTGGGATTTTATACATTTAATGTGCACAAATATAATTTTGGTGACCTCACAACCTCAGCCCAGGCAACATTGTGTAGACCCCCTGCAATGGCAGCCCCTAGTGGGGTCCGCGGACCCCAGGTTGGGAACGACTGCAGTAGATCATATTGTGAAGTGCATATACAAACACATGCAGTGTTTATATTATATTATTGCAAATGTATGTATAAATCTTGCATAGGCTACTCAAAATACACAACCCCTTTGGTTATGGATCTAAGTCAGCTACAGGGAGCGGACAGTGGGCCTGTGGCTATGATGTCCAGTGGGATGCCGAGCCAGCTTGTTGTTGTTGGATCACAGCCTCTGAGAGGGCAAGGCCTCTTGTGAGGGTCTGCTGTGATGCCTGCAGGCAGTGTATAGTCCTCTGATGAAAAACACTGTGGAGATGGCAGTGTAGTAGCTCCCATAGACGATGAACTAAAAATAGACACATTTAACACACACACACACACACACACACACACAGACACACACAATAAGATTATGATAAGGGCAGTTTGTGCTTGCCGTTACATTGGCTTTGGAAAATATTGTAGGTTGGGTTCACCAAATGACATTGCAGAACACGGGCAATATGAATGGCAACGATTACGGCAGAGTTTGAATACTACCGCCAGTGATGAGGATATGACACAGTGCCATAGTGTGCAACAACCAACACAGTTGAATACAGCTGGACCCCTCAGATGTATTGGTTATTATAAGTATCAAATCAAACCCATGAAATCTACTTGGGCACTGTTCCAAAATGTTCTAATTATTAATAATTTCCTGTGAATTAGACACATTGTGTATTATGTAAAAAGAAACAAAACCATATTAATATCATATTAACTACCCCTGTGTGTTAAACTAGCTGAAAATGAGCAATATCAATGTTTAAGCTGCGGCTAATAGTTGGGAAATTACAGTAGGCCTACTTCTTTTGCTGGCCATTGCCAATTACAATAGCTACTTCTTTTTCAAATATATATATATATATATATATATATATACACTGTATACATATACATATATATATATATATATATATATATATATAAATGTTTACTATTCATTAGGGTTTATCCACTTTTGATGATAGTAAGGTTGCAAGAAGAAGTACAGAAATAAAAACATTTTTCCAGATGGATATTATATGATCTCAACTATTCTTTTTCTCAAAGTGGCAAACATTACAAAATTTCACCACTAGATGTCTCTCTCCTGCCGACATCTACAGTATGTGCTCAAGTAAACAGAGTCAGTCAGAACACCTAGTAGGTGTTACCTGCTATATTGGGGAAACTGAAAATAAGTAAATAAGTAACAATGATTTCTATAGCACATTTATACACAGCGTGCACAGGCCAAAGTGCTGTACAGAGTGCAATTAAAACAGATCAAATTAGTCAGTTAAGTAAATAAAATACTGTGACACCGTGTTGGGAATTTGTGTTGATTCATGCTTAACATGGGAGAGATGTGATCTTTTTACCCTAACTCAAGTGTAATGGCACCATGGATTTATAATACAGACCTGGAGTAGAGAGGGACATATTATCTCAGAAGCTGAAGCTTAGTACTACAGCCCAGGAAGTGCAAAAACAATCACAGCTACATTATTTTATAGGGTTCAGTTTTTGCCCCCAAAACCCACAAAAAGCCAGTCACCTGAGCTATAAACAACTGGCCACACTCACACATGATTGAAACCAGCCAATGGAAACGAACTTCTTAGCACCAAGAACAGCTGATGCTATACTGGCTGAAGCTAACCCTGGAGAGTCCGATCCCCTGGATGCCACAGCATCATCCATGCTAATAGTATCCCTGATGTGTGGGGCCCTTACCTGTGTAACAATATCCAATCCCAGAACGTTCTCGTCCACAACAATCAGCGTGATTAAAGTCTGCAGGATGAGAGCGACAAGGGTGTTGATGCCAAAGGTCAGAGCGTAGCACTCCATGGACAGGTTGGCAGCAATCTGGAAACTGGTGGTGCAATTAAACACATCGGTTAGTTCCAAAACAGCTGTATGGTACTAATTATTCAGACCGTGGGCATTCCTCTTTGGCAACAACAACAGGCCCATTAAGGGTTGAAACCTGTGTGCTGGCAGCGTGTGTGTCAGTATACTGCAGTGGGTGAGTGTGTGTGTGTATGTATGTGTATACACCATGTGTATATGCGAGTGGATGTTCTGTCTCTGCTTACAAGCATGTGTGTGTGCGCGCTTGTGTGTGTGTGTGTGTGTGTGTGTGTGTGTGTGTGTGTACATGTGTATGTGTATGTGTATGTGTGCATGCATGAGTGTGTGTGTATGTGTGTGTGTGTGTGTGTGTGTGTGTGTGTGTACTCTTGCATACATGTGTATGTGTGCTTGCATATATGTGTGTGTGTGTGTGTGTGTGTGTGTGTGTGTGTGTGTGTGTGTGTGTGCTGGCGTGTGTGTGTGTGTGTGCACGCTTGCATATATGTGTGTGTGTGTGTGTGTGTGTGTGCCTATCATCAGCACTCACGTCGTGATGGTGATGAGCAGCATGTAGGACGCCTTGAAGATCACGTAGCCGGCGTAGCACAGCCAGATGTTGCTGGCGAACGCCATCAGGAACACGGCTCCGGCCCCCACCGCCGAGAACACGCCCAGACACAGCTCCCCCCACCGGCTCCACGACACGCGGACGTGCCCCACCCCGAAAGCTGCTGCCGCACCTGAGGTGACAGAACCGCCATGAGAAACCACCAAACACAACAGAAATGCACTGGAGTGGATATCTCAGCGTAATGAGTGGCACTGACTTACTTTTACAGTAGAGAGAGAAAACAGCAGCACTTTAAAGATGAACTATGCAAGTTTTCTTTAAGCTTAATTTGCCATAACTAATCAGCTGCGGAGTCGTTGGTGTGGTTATTTGACTTATTTCGGGTTGAATGACGGCTGTCTCGCTCCCCCCTAGTGCCCCTGAGCGGAAAAACCAGCCTCGCGATCATCATCGCCAAAACCTGCATAGTTTCCCTTTAAAGAGAAACTATGCAGGATTGGCGATTTCATCTTAAGTTTCGGTTTCGTTTTTCATTTTCGCTCGTTTTATGCTTGTATATTTCTCTGCAGAGCTATATATATATATATATATATATATATATATAAATTGCAAGCGTGGTTCTTCTTGTTCTTTATGCGTCACAGCCTTCCAGATGTAAACAGGGAACGATCGTCTCCTGAACAAACTGCAAGGTTGCAATAGCGGATAGGGACACTGGGGGCGGGAGGAAATATTACTGTTTTCGATAAAACTGGTCAGTCAAGCAAAACAACGATTTCTAAGTGATTTTATGACTATGAAAAAGTTGCATAGGGTCTCAAATTATACAATTGTGGCGCAGCAGGCTACAGCGCCCATACCATGTACGGGTCCGAGTGCCCACGGGGACCCAGGTTCGAATCCGGCCTGCGGTCATATCCCGATCCCACCCCATCTCTCTCTCCCACTTGCTTCCTGTCTACGCTTCACTGTCCTGTAACAATAAAGGCAAAAAGGCCAAAAAAATATACTTAAAAAAAAAAAAAGTGAAATGTAGATAAACTAGGACGAGGTCACTTCTCAAGAAGTCAGTGAAAGACCCAACAGACTTATAATTTCCATGTGAAAACACCATGAATTATATTAATGCCAGTAATTAGTCTGCAATTAGTATCACAGTGCTTCCCTGTGCTTTGAGTGCCACTGTAGTCTTGCACAGTCTTGAAGCCACACTAGATTCCAACCACATAAGTATCAGTGACATTCAACGATAAATGAATCTAAATGACCAGAGCTGACAGAACGAAATCAGCTTCATGTTGTGAGAACTGCCCTTGGCTTTTCAAAGCAATGATTTAGCGGTACCATAGTGTAACACAACTGTCATTGTTATGAGCGCTGTCAAGGTTGACTACAGCTTATTTGACACGTCCTATACTTAATTGGCTTCGGATACCATGCACCATAAAAAGGTGCTTTGTCTCTTTCGTGTCATTATGATCAGTGGGTAACATCTGCGTCAGCAAAAACCAGGCCAACCTTAAGCTGGGGGACTGAACTGTGTTGCCGTATTGATCCGGCTTCTGGCTAATCTTAATTGGTCTGTCTCTGTTATTGTCTTGTCAGACATGCTGAAAGCCTTGAGGTCCTTATCGGACGCCATCGAGGGTAGAATTACCTTAACTCTTATCGTCTTAATTACTTCGCCCTCACATCCTTCATTGCTTCTTCCCTGCAGCGATGTAATCTGCAACTCTGGTCTCCCTCTTTCTCTCTCTCTCTCTCTCTCTCTCTCAAACACACTAATACAGACACACACACAGCCAACACTATTCTCTGAGAGGAATCGGTGTCCCTGCACATCAAGGTCTCTCCTAAATTCAGTGTTGAGCCAATGTCGTACAGCTCCTCTGGAGACTAGCTGTTGTAATAGATACACTCGGGATGGTTTCACTTCTCAGAAGGAAATTTGTACTCTTCTGGTGTCATTTATTAAGTATATCTTACCCAGCACACATGTACTCACCAAGGGAACAGTGTAATATTTGGATATTAATGGGATGGTAACACCAAGACATAGTTGTGGAAAACGAGTGCGCACGTCCAAAATATATTTTCACAGGTGCCAGACAAAACATGTCAGAGAGAGAGAGGGAGATTGTTTGCACAAGAAATACATTTAGCCTACTCTAAAAAGGCAACGTTTCAATCTCAACAGGCCTGATGAACTCCAAGACATCACATCATGAAATAATTTGAAGCATGGATCTGTGTATTTTTTAGTATAAATCCTTCTGAAGGGGAAAAGCCAAATTATGGCAATTGTATATCAGCTTTAACTGTACTCTTAAAGGGATAGTCCACCATTTGGGGAATTAAGCTAATTTTCCACCTATACCCTCGAGCAAAACAATTGATCTTTACATTTCTTCCATTCATCCAGCTGTTCTGTTAGTCTGGCGATACAACTTTTAGCTTCAGCCTAGCATAGATCATTGAATCGAATTGGCCCATTAGCATCTTGCCCGTTAGCGTCACACTTTTTTTCAGTGATTTCCAGAATTTTTCCTATTTAAAACGTGTCTCTTCTCCAAGTTAGAAAGTGCAATGAGACTGACGGAAAATGAAACCGCTAGGCTGATTTGACATGGAGCTATACTCTCATTCTGGGGAAATAATCAGGGGACATTGCGAACGTACCATGCATACTGTATGTACCAGCGTACCAGGCGCAGCGATATCACGCAGCACCTGAAAATAGTCCCCGTACTCATTCTCGATTCACCTCTCCCCACCATCACCCCCTGCCCCCCTCTCACCTACTAGAGTGCAGACGGCCTCCACCCCGCCGTTGTAGATGGCCGTTGTGCTGGACGGCTCCACATGGTCCCACATCAGCTGCACGTAGTTGAACACCTGTGTGTAGGCAGACGAAGCTAACGCCCACCACAGGGACCAGCAGACCACTTGGCCTGAGCTGTATGCCTCCCAAATGGCTGCCTTGATCTGTTTGGCCACCTTCCATCCTGCCACCAAGCTGCCGAGGCAACAGCCTGAAAAACAGGTACAGTTACATACAGTGTAGATGAAGTGGGATACCCATTTTCAGTTGCAGAAAGAACATAACATACAGTATTAAATGTTGAAACTTACAATTAACAAAAATTATTACAAAAAATATATTCTCTTTATGAATTTGAAGCCAGTAACAGATCTCAAAAAAGTTGTATAATACAGAAAATACAAGGGGGAACATTTCACAACGATTCACCATGACCGAGTGTACTGTAAACTCTAGAGAATTTACTGTAAACACTAGAGAATTCTAGTGAGGAAAAGTCTTTCAGAAATAATGATGCAGAGGTTTAGCTTGATTTTGCTTGATCACTTTGTTTCACTTCGAGTCTGGGTAGGCCTTCTCTTCACTATGACTGGTTTCCAACCCTTGCATCGCTGGCTGCTGGGAGTCCAGCCTAACTGATCACATTTCTCATGGATTCCCAACATTACTGCCTACTTCGCCGAACTCTTACAAACTGATAATAAACCATATCGGCAGTAAAGACACAATTAATTTACCTCGTCCAGATGCACTGAAGATGCAAACCAGCTAACCATCAGGCTAACTCCCTTGTTACAATGTTATAGCCTACCATGTAAGGTGCATGCCAGCTGTATTGCATATAATGGAAGTTAATGAGTGCTTTGTGGCTGCTTTAAAGACAACTGGAAAAATAAAGAATTCCACCGAGCTCCTTTAACAAAAACAAACGATGGGAGGGGGTTGCCTTTAAGACCTGGGCATGTGTCAAGGTGAAGAAACTGAAAAAACTGAAGAAACCCACCTCTCTTCTCCACTTCTCTTCCTGACGCCTTTTCCTCAGCCTCCCTCTCCTGGTCGTCTTCCTCCGCCTCTGCCCCCTTGAAGAACATCCCTCGCTGGGGCATGGGTATGGCCAGGGACACCAGTAAAGAGACGCTCACTGTGCCCAGTGTAATGGCATTGATGTGGAACAGACTGGTGCCCACAAGGGACACCAGCAGCTGGCTGAGGGTGGCACCAAAAGTGTACCTGGAAGACAGGTGAACAACCTTTAACAATCACACTTTTGTGAAAAAAAAACTTACACATCCCCTAGAGATGGCTCAAATGCCTCATTTCTGGATCAATACAATAAGACGGTTATGATGCAACTAGACATTACTAAGGTATTGACATCATGTCTGTCCACTTCTCTTGATTGTGTGTGTGTGTGTGTGTGTGTGTGTGTGTGTGTGTGTGTGTGTGTGTGTGTGTGTGTGTGTGTGTGTGTGTGTGTGTGTGTGTGTGTGTGTGTGTGTGTGTGTGTGTGTGTGTGTGTGTGTGTGTGTTTGTGTGTGTGTGTGTGTGGAGGGTCACATTATCTCGGTCCGTTACATCAATCATCCTGACCTGCAGTATTTAAATTATATCTGATACTGTGTGGAATCTTTACATCTGTGCATGTTACTTATCTCAATGCTGTGTGTACGGTATATGCAGCTGAGTGTGTCGGACAGAAGGACACATCAGCGTGCGTAGCCTACCCAGTGAGCATGGCGGCACGGAGGTAGCCAGTGGCCTGCTGGAAGCGCTCAGGAGGGACCAGGCAGTAGATTGACGAGAAGTAGGCCACCTCGGTGGAGGTCACCACAGCGTAGGTGAACTGCAGCGCTGTCATGGCCGCCAGGCTGTCTGAGAAGCACAGCAGGCAATAGTTGCAGACCAGCGCAGCACCTTGCAGCATGATCAGAGGCTTGTAGCGCAGTAGGTCTGTCAGGATGAACACTGGGCAGAGCAGAGCCAAGTAGGAGTAGGTCCAGATGGGGAAGAGGTAGTTGGTCACCTGGAATGTCAAATCAGGGGTTACTGATGTGCCAGCCAGATAACAAATGCATTACATGGGCCTACTTAAAATGAAAATCACAACAGATTTGTCCTATTTCTCTGACAAAGACTATTCTTCATCTCTACATTACAGGCTACTACTAAGCCACTGAAAATGAGAAAATGAATTACAAAAATAAATGATTACCTTAAATAATTCCCAAAATAGCAATAGGCTACGCCTGACATCAGCCCAGGTATGTGGCAAGGGCTCAAAATATTATATAATCTAGGCTACAATAGAAAAAAATCGCAGAAGCGATCTGGATCAAGACTTTCTCATAAAATCATAAACTTTCCTATCATAAACGTTATTCCCTGGGCTACTGTTTGGTGCTAGGAATCATCGCAACTCAAGGCATTCTCACCACTTCCTCTGAGATGTTCTTGGGGCCCACCAGATACGGAGTCAAAAAAGGTTCCGCTGGCCTACAGTTGGCAAAGAACCCGTACAAACAGAGGATTGCAGTGGGATAAATCCAGCCCCAACTACGAATCTTCTGCTGGAGGTCCATTTTAACAGTGTATGCTATGCATAGGCTATTTCTCCTCTGACATAAACGTTCTTATGGCCGCAACATGTAATATCATTCTACATAACAAGACTAGACCTAAGTAGACTTTGCTCTGC
>NC_085006.1:21407891-21442891 GCF_963854185.1 Sardina pilchardus
TGAAATAACTACATTGTGTGACTTTGAAGCCCACTCATAACTAACCACGTCAGAACAACAAGCCCAGCAGTGTTGCTGTCAGATTCAGCACTGTTCTACTGTTGTATGAACATTGTGTGTGCATGCGAAGTACATTCGTGAACATAGATGTGTGTGTATGTATGTGAGGGTGTATATGTGAAGATGTATGAGTGTGTGCGTGGCAATCTCTGTCTGTCTGTGTGTGTTTGTGTGTGTGTGTGTGTGTGTGTGTGTGTGGGAGTATGGCTCATCTGCTTCAGAGATCAAACTCACAGACTCATCAGAGAGATGACGACCAGCCATTAGTCTAATGCACCACTCCAGAGAGGAGTGGGGGAGAAAGAGAGGAGAAGGAGAGAGGGAGCGACAGAGAGGAGTGGGGAAAAGAAAAGAGAGACAGAGAGAGGGACAGAGAGAGGGAACAACAGAGGGCAGAAAGAGAAAGAGAAAGAGAAAGAGAGAGAGAGTGGATGATATGGGAGATGTGGCGTGTGATCCCCAGAGAGGCCAGGGTCTGTATCTCTGCTGTTGACTCCTCTATTATTCCACAGGGAGTTGCACTGAAATACACATGCAGGCAGGCACACAGTTATACAAATATATGCACACACACAGACACAGACACACACACATACACATTCATGCTTGTGCACACACACACACACACACACACACACACACACACACACACACACACACACGCATACATGCGTGCGCACTCACACACACACATACACATTCATGCTTGTGCACACACACACACACACACACACACACACACACACACACACACACGCATACATGCGTGCGCACTCACACACACACATACTGTACACTCACACACGCACAGTTCACCAAACTCCTCCAGGCATGGGGCATGGATATGGCGCATAGAGAAATAGCTTGCAAGTTTTGTACACGTTGTTCCTGAAGATTAACCAGTATGGAAGTCTACAGTAACTCTCCCTAGGGCGTAGGTTTGATTCCAACGCTTGGCTGAGTAGCTTGTAAGCTATACCCAAACTATTGTGTACAGTGGGATAAACGCCAGACGAACAAATCAGGCTGAGAACAAAGTGAATCCCACGAAAGAAAGTTTCAATTTGCTTTAAATAGAGTAGACCGAGGCTGCTGCTATGGCGATATGAAGGAGCTGCGATTGACAAGCACATTAGAAAATCACAAGAAGCACTGCGAAAGTTTCAACAAGAGCACTCTAAATATGATTAAGAGGGAATTTAGGCTCTCACGAATCCTCACGAAGACAAAAATTAATTAGATTGCCTGTCCTCTTTTTCTCTCAGCATCCTTTTATTCCTTTTCTTCTCTCAAATCCCTCTCTCCTTCCCATTTACCCGCCCCGTCCTTCTCTTCCCATAATTCTCTATTCCTCCCTCCATCCCCTTTCCCCCCCAATCCTCCACTCCTCACCTCCTCCTCCTCCCCCTCTCTATTTTTCATATTGCACGCTTTGTAGTCTTGGCAGCAGGAAACCTATTAAATTAAATGAGCACTTTTGTTGTCATGAGATGTGTATGTAAACGCTGCCAGAGGCTGGGCATAGTAAATGAACAGCAGCAGAGGGGGACACCATAAGGTGGACGTTTGCCAGCGTGGGGGAGGCTAATAGAGTGGGTTTGGCCCCCCAACGGAGGGGTATCTCCGCTCGGATGCCCCCCACTCACCCTGCCTCCTCTATCCCTTAGTCTTGTTGGAGTTGCAGTGCAAGAACTTACCTGGGCCTGCATAGATTTAATGCCATGCACTTTGGGCTGGTTACTCCACCAGAATGCTGAAAACATATCTGGAAATTACCACCTGGATCTGGATTCATTGTTTAATTTTGCGTATGTGTATGTCATAATATACACTGCTGTTCAAAATACAAATTATTTTGTTTCCAAAGGAAAACCTAATTTTATGGCCAATAAAACAACACAAAATCAATCAGAAGAAGTCGACATCATTAAAGTTGTAAATGACTATCGTAGAAAGAATTGGCTGACTTTTAATGCCATATCTACATAAGCGTGAAGAGGCAGCTGATATCACAGCCATCCATCCTGTGTTCCAATGGCTCGTTCTGTTCATTCTGCTGATCAAAGTTGATCATTACACAAGGCTACTGTAACTGATTATTACAAAACCCTTTTGCATTTGTGTTAGCACAGCTGAAACCTGCTGTCCTGATTAGAGAAGCAACGCAACAGGCCTGTCTGTTTGATTGTAGACATGAAATGGCCAGAAACAAAGCATTTTGCTCTTCAGAGAGTAGTGCAAACCGGCTTTAACCAGAATATGATTATGGTTATGATATTGGGCAGGCGCTTTTGGCCAAAGTAGTTTATAGTATACGAAGTAAAGGGAGTGAGCGGCCCCATTGCACAACTGAGCTGCTGAAGTACTCGCAGTATGCCATCCGTACCGTACCCGAGTACGCTTGACCCCCAAGGTCCGGTTCGTTTGACCAGTGTGAACGCTCTGCACCGTACCCGGGCACGGTACGCTTATCCGCTTGAGGAGGGGGACTCGGGCACGGTACAGTGGGGCTTACGATCGCACCTGTGCAAAGATTCTAGAACCTAAGATTCTAAAGACGAAGAACAGAAGAGAACTGTACTCCAGCACAAGTACAAGTGAACCATGCCCAGTGTCTGTGAGTACGCCTTAAGAAACAGACACCTCACAGGTGCTGAACGGGCAGTTTTGTTAAGTAGCCCCCACCAGTGTCAACACCATTAAAAGAAGTTGATTGAGGACGATGGCCTACTAGACAGAGACAGAGTGACAAAGACATATCTCAGACTGGCTAACCATCAGCAAACATTTCAAGATGGGCGACATGCTGCGAACACACACAGGCAGCAGAGGAAGTCTGGGAAAAAAAAAAGTTTTATGGACAGACGAATGTAAATTGTCCAAATCACAGAGAAGAACGCGTAAGAGTAAGACGCCAACCAAATGCTGGAGGAGTGCTTGACTCCATCTGCCGGGCATGGTGGTGGGAATGTGATGGTCTCAGGGATGCGCTGGTGACAGCAGAATGGAACATTTGCACAGGATAAAAAGGAATCTTGGAGAAAGAAGGCCATCGGTCCAGCTTGCAGTGCTGTGTTACACACTGTGGACAGTGCTTGATTGGATCCATGTACTGTAGGGGACACAGTGACCCAAACCTCAGCTCCAAGCTGTGTACGAACCACATAGGAAAGAAACGCTGGTATTCTGTCTTTAATGGAGTGGAAGGGACATTTCTGAGTGACATTTGCCTTTTGAACGACTGTACAGTAATTTCCTGCATATAAGCCGCATTGTGTATAAGCCGCAGGACAGTGTTTTATGCAAGTTAAAAGAAACAAAACCATATTAACACCATATTTACTGCCCTCCTGTATTAACCTCATAGCTGAAGAAATTGAGCAAAATCAATGTATAAGCCGCGGCTAATAGTCAGGAAATTACTGTATATATTTAGTATGTGCTCGAAATGTGTGGAACAAACAACATCAGGGGGGTACCATTCTATTATATGAGGAAAACTGGATAAGCATGATGTGCATTTCTCTCTCTCTCTCTCTCTCTCTCTCTGTGTGTGTGTGTGTGTGTGTGTGTTTGACACTCAGGGCCATGCTGCTGAGGTCATCTCTCTGGCCTTCAACACGGTGGGAGATCAGCTGGTCACCGGCTCATTTGACCACACCGTGGCTCTGTGGGACGTCCTTTCAGGCAGGTGGGTTCTCACACACACACACACACACACAAACACACAAACACATACACACACACTCACACACACACACACACACACACACACACACACACACACACACACACACACACACACACACACACACACACACACACACACACTTATATTCTCTTTCTTGTGCACTCTCTCTTTCTGTCACAAACACACACACACACACACACACAGGCACACACACACACACAGGCACACACTCAACAACAACGATTGAGCCTCGCATAGGCTCACAAACCTGACCAAGTAGTAATTCAACCCTCTGTCTGCCTCCCTCTCTTTCTGTCGTTCTCGTTCCATCCTTTTCTTTCTCTCTCCATTCCTCCCTCTCCCTCGCTCTCTTTCTGTCGTCTCTCTCTCTCTCTCTCTCTCTCTCTCTCTCTCTCTCTCTCTCTCTCTCTCTCTCTCCATCTCTCCCTCTCCCTCTCTCAGGCGTTTGCACACTCTGATTGGTCACCGTGCGGAGATCAGCAGTGTGCAGTTTAACTGGGACTGCTCTCGCATCCTCACTGGCTCCATGGACAAGAGCAGCCGGGTCAGACACACACACACACACACACACACACACACACATATAAACACACACACATATTTATGTACGCACACGCATACCCACACCCACAAACGCACTGTCGCGCATATTCTAACATGCACAAGACACACAGCACACACTTGCAAGCACACATTTATACAGCTATACATAATGTTAATTTACACAACACACACAGGCACTGATACTGTAGCAATGCTCACAGTTACATGTAAGTAATGCAGTAATGCATGAAATATATGCCTTCTTTTTTTCTTTCAATCTCTCACACGGCTTCACATGCACACGTGTGTATTGAGGCGTAGGAGATGCATCACCATGTGATGGCCTTGCATGCTGCCACTGTCTGTACTGTAGGGGTTAATAACATGCAGTGGGATGTACTGTGAGCTTGGCTCATGTTTTATTCTGCTATACGTTAGACCTGCATCTGCCTGTCTGTACATTATTCTCTTCTTCCTCTCTCTTTTCTTTTCTTTCTCTCTTCTTCTGTCTCTCTCTCTGTTCTCTCCATTGCATGCTTCTCTTGCTCACTTTCTCTTTCCAGTCTTCCACTCTTGCGATCATTCTGCTTGTCTTTTTTAACATGACCCACCCATCATACCCTCTCTGCTTTCTCTCTCTCTCTCTCTCTCTCTCTCTCTCTCTCTCTCTCTCTCTCCATCCTTGTCTTTCTCTCCCTCCATTCCCATCTCACCCCTTAAGAGTGTACCGTCACACCGGTGTGTTTGGAGTGTTGGAAAATTAACATTCTAAAGAATGTCTGGGTTCATTGAATTCTACATAGAATTTTAGAACGTTGAATTGTTGCGGAATGGAATCTTGTGTTAGAATGTTCAAAACCCACCCTTTTAAAGGTTAACATCTCTCTCTCTCTCTGTCTTTATCTCCTCCCATGTCTCCTTTCTCTCTGCCCCCTCTCTCCCATCCTTATCTCTCTCTCTCGCTCACCCCTCTCTCTCCCCACCCCTCTCTCTCACCCCTCTCTTTCTCTCTCTCCCTCTCTCTCTCTCTCTCTCACACCCTTCTCCCCATCTCACTTCCCATTTCTCTCTCTCCTTCCCTCTCTCCATCTCTCCCTTTTCTCTACCTCCCTCCTTTCCCCGTTCTCTCTCCCCATCCCCATTGGGGGGGGGGGGGGGGGGTGTTGTGTAATTGCTGGAAGATGACTCACTCTCTCAGTGTTGAGACTCTAACCTTCCCCAGAAAGAACAAAAGAGTGAAAATAAGCCCTTTAGATTCTTATTAGACAAGCACACTCTCCTGACTCCAACCCCCGTGTGTGTGTGTGGGTGTTGATGTGTGTGTGTGTGCGCATCTTGTCTGTATACGTGTGTGTGTGTGTGTGCGTGTGTGTGCTTATGTGCGTGTGTGTGCATCTCTTATGTGTACACGTGTGTGTGTGTGTGTGTGTCTTGTGTGTCTTATGTGTGCGTATGTCTATGTGTCTGTGTGTGTGTCTTGTGTAAATTGCGGTGTGACTCACTGAGCAGTACTGAGTTAATAGTCCACAAAGCACACAAAGCCCCTAACTCTTGGATTCATCTCAAGCGCCTCTCAGTACAATAGGAGACATGAATGTGATATGGAGGATCACAAATGCGTGTGTGTGTGTGTGTATGTGTATGTGCGTGCACATCTATGCGTGTGTGTTATTTTTTCAGGTTTAGTTATTTGAAAGGGAGAGCATTCACTTCAATGAGTCCTTGGCAAGTCTTGAAAGTCAGTGTGTCTAACGGAATTTCACAGGATAAATTACTAAATGTAATTGTGTGTGTGTGTGTGTGTGTGTGTGTGTGTGTGTGTGTGTGTTTGTGCGCGTGCACTTGTGTGTGTGTGTATGTGTGTGAGATGCAGGTGTGGGATACTGCATCAGGGCAGTGTGTGGCCACTCTGTCAGGTCATGAAGATGAGGTGCTGGATGTGTGTTTCGACTGCACAGGACAGCTCATCGCCACCGCATCTGCAGACGGTCAGGGAACACACACACACACGCTCACGCTCACGCTCACTCTCACTCTCCCTCTCCCTCTCCATCTCTCTCTCTCTCTCTCACTCTTATCACTAGAACATTGAGGGGGTTCTGGACATGTGGGGGGTTAGGGGTTGTTGTGTACGTGGGGGGGGGAGGGGAGGGGGATGATCAGATGCTTTTTTACATACAATGTATTGGGATTTTTATGTGTGAATGTAGTTATGCATGTTCGTATGAGGCACATCATGATTTTATGGGTCATTTCTCTCTCGCTCTCTGTCTCACACACAAGTGTTTCTAGGAAGTTTCGTCTGACACGTGTTTTTGTGTGTTTGTGTCTCTGAGAGAGGGGTGGGGGGGGGGGGGGGGGCAGCCATTTATTGGATCATTTCTCAACCCATGAAATCATGGCCAAATAGAAGTTTAGTTTGACACTGTGTGTGTGTGTGTGTGTGTGTGTGTGTGTGGCCTATAGGCACTGCCAAAGTGTTCAACGCAGCAACGTTTGAATGCATAGCCAAACTGGTGGGCCATGAAGGGGAAATCTCAAAGGTGAGTGTGTCTCTCTCTCTGTGTGTGTGTGTGTGTGTGTGTGTGTGTGCGCATGCACGCACGTCCGATCAAGTTCTTAAAATTGAATAACAATGAGACACTTAACTTGCTGAAAATTCAGTCTTCAACACACACACACACACACACACACACACACACACACACACACACACACACACACACAGTGTATCCTAATAGGAGGCATGAAGGCTGGCTTTGGAGGATTATAGCTTTAATCTGTCACTTACAGCACTGCAGTCTCCTTTATTTCCCCCTGACATTTTCTCTCTTCACCTCCCTCTCACTCTCTCTCTCCCTCCCTCCTTTGGTCTCTTCCCACCTCTCTCTCTCTCTCTCTGTCTCTCTCTCTCCCCACTTCTCTTCCTCTCTCTCTCTCTCCCTCTCTCCTCTCCTCCTACTCTTTTCCTCTCTAATCCCTCTCTCCCTTTCCCCTCCCTTCACTGCTCTATGCATATTTGTTCATTCCTCTCGACATACACACGTTTTTTATCTTCTGCAACTGTCATCTCTGGCTTTCATTTCTGAATTTACCCTCTCTCTCTTTCTCTCTCCCTCTTTCTCTCTCTGCCTCTCTCCATGTCTCTCTAACCCTCTTTCTCTTTCTCTTTCTCTCTCTCTCTCTTTCTCTCTCTCTCTCTCTCTGTCTCTCTTGTTCGTTTACCTCCTCTACAGGCGCTTGTTTATCTGCAGCTGTTTGTCTTTGACCTGACTGACTTGACTAGAAGCAGCCCTGTATTCCCTCTCTCTCTCCTCTACCCTTACTCTCTCTCTCTCTCTCTCTCTCTCTCTCTCTCTCTCTCTCTCCCTCTCTCTCCCTCTCTACTCATCTCTTTTCTCCTGTTTTTTTTTTGGCTCGTCACTGTCACATTTAATTCTTGCACGGTCTCTCTGCCACACTCAGTTCACACACTCTTTTCCTGCCTTCTGGCATTCTCTATGGGTATTCCCCCCCTCCTCTCTCTCTCTCTCTCTCTCTCTCTCTCTCTCTCTCTCTCTCTCTCTCTCTCTCTCTCTCTCCGCTTCATCTCTCTATCCCTTTGTTCTTGTCATTATGATCTTCCTCAGTGCTGATCGGTCTGCTGCTGCAGGTGTTGCAGGATTCACACGGACTTTGATACAAACACGCACACGAAAACACACAATAAGCACACAGACTCATATGCATAGAAAAACAAACAAACACATGGACACACACACACACACAGACACACAGACACACACACACACACACACACACACAAACTCACATGACACATGAACACATGAGCACACACACATTTTCTCACAAGTCTTTGTGAAAGTCTAAGCAACACACACACACAAACACATGAACACACACACACACACACACACACACACACATAGTGCTCTCTGGAGCTGAGGGCCGGTGTGTGGTGGAGAGGCTGCCCCCACACTGAAGGGCCCTCCAGGTGGACGAGCACAGGTGGGTCCCGGCCCCCACGCTACCGTGGAGGATCCCAGGATGCTAGGCAACACGCCAGCCACTCTCACCCCCCGGGAGCGGCCAGGAGGAGCTCCTTGCTCCTCTCTGCTCCGTTCATCCCTCCTTCCTGTCTCTCTTTTCCTCCCTCTCTCTCTCTCTTATTCCCTCCCTCTCTCTCTCTCCCTCTCATCACCACTTCACCACGTTCACCCTCTGTGACTCATTCTGTATCAAATCCAAATTCCCACCATGACACAAGTGGCTTCCGCACGGCTACTAAGTTCTGTGCAGTGGCGGTCATAAACAAATATTTATTACCAGTGGCTGTCCCACTGTTTATATCTGTATTTCAATTCAATTCAGTTTCAACATAACATTCTTTGTATGTTTGTTGATAAAGCAGAATACAAAAAATATCCATTTGTATCAAAACATCCTACCAAAGGATAAACAAAACAAGGTTTGGGTGAAAGGATAAAACTCATCCCTTCCTCTCAAATCAGTTTCTACTGGAATTAGCATAACTGCAGTGTGCGGTTTTGCTAAAGCAGTCCACAAAAACAACAGATTGTATAGTAGAAATTAATAAAAGATGAACAACAAAACTCTTTTTCTCCCTCTCTGCCTCTCTCTCTCTCTACCTGTCTGTCTCTATCCCTCTCTCTCTCTCAGATTCAGATTCAGATTCAGATTCAAAGTGCTTTATTGGCATGGCAAGGGGTACTCATATTGCCAAAGCAGGCAGACAAAACAGAAAATGGTACAATACCATTACAATTCATAAAATAAATAAAATACATATATATGTGTGTGTGTGGTGTGATGGGGTGGGGTGTATATGGGTTTCTATGTGTGTGTGTGTGTGTGTGTGTGTGTGTGTGTGTGTGTGTGTGTGTGTGTGTGTGTGTGTGTGTGTGTGTGTGTGTGTGTGTGTGTGTGTGTGTGTGTGTGTGTGTGTGTGTGTGTGTGTGTGTGTGTGTGTGTGTGTGTGTGTGTGTGCATGCATGTGTGCACGCCTGTGTCTGTGTCCGTGTGCGTGCACATGTGTGTCTTGTTAAGTCACTCACTGTCCCTCAGGTTGTGGCATGCTGAAACATATTGGGCTGCAAGGTTGGTCTTGTCTCCTTCGCCCAATATTATTTTTAATTTTGATATATAATTTAGCTCATTAAAATGAGGAATTTCTAGATTGAATTTATCAAAGAAATTATCTCTGATTTGGGATAAAGATGTACACTGTAGGAGGAAGTGCAACTCTGTCTCTACCTCATCTGTCGAACAGTGACCACATATTCTCTCTTCTTTTGGTTGCCATGATTTTTTATGTCTTCCTTTTTCGATTGCCAATTTGTGGTCACTTAGCCTGTACTTGGTTAGGGTCAGTCTCTGTTTTCTATCTCTGACAGTCGAGAGATATTCTGCTAATTTATATTCTCTGTTTAGGGCCAGATAACATTGTAGTCTGCTTTGATGTTTGGTTTCTTCTTTCCAATATTCCAAATAGTTGTCTTTACATTGCTTTATAATTTGGTTAACTCTGATTGGTTTTTGGAAAACAGTGTTGTTGTGAGACTGGTCAGGGTGTGTTTTGGGTGGGGGGGTTAGTCTCAACAACAACTGATGCAGGGGACTTTTTTCTGGGCTCAGCTCTTGGGTTTGCAGGGCTTTATAATGGAGGGTGTCTTGGGGGCTGGATTTAAGGTGATTAAGGAATTTTAGTGCTCTCTTATTGGTGTTAATTATTAGTGGGTATCTACCTAATTCTGCTCTACAGGAGTTGTTCGGTGTTTTTCTTTGCACCTGTAGAATATATCGGCAGAATTCTGTTTGTAAAATCTCTATGGTGTGTTTTTCCCAGTGTGCGTAGCTATGATGACTGAGTGGACCCCATACTTCACTACCATACAGCGCAATGGGCAGGATGACACTATCGAATATTTTAAGCCAGATTTTAATTGGAATTTGTAGGTTAAAAAATTTCCTTCTAATTGCATGTAGGGCTCTTTTAGCTTTTTCTTTTAGTGCATTCACTGCCATATGAAAGCTTCCTGAAGATGTTATTGTGATGCCCAGGTAGGTATAGCTCATGCTGTGTGGAATTATTGTGTTGTTTATTAGAAAGTTATATTTATTTTCTTGGCATTTGGCACGTTTTTGGAAAATCATTATGTTTGTTTTCTTTAGATTGACATCAAGGGCCCAAGTCCTACAGTACTGTTCAACTATGTCAAGTTGCAGCTGTAGTCCTTCTTTGGTTGCAGACAGTAGGACCAAGTCATCAGCAAAAAGCAGACACTTAATGTCTTTATCTAAGAGGGAGAGGCCGGGAGAGGGACAATTCTCCAACTGAATTGCTAATTCATTTATATAGAGATTAAATAATGTAGGGCTTAAACTACAGCCCTGCCGTACACCTCTTTTTTGGGTGAAATATTCTGTTTGTTTATCTCCAATTTTGACAGCACACTTGGTGTTTAGGTACATAGATTTAATTAAGTCATATACTTTGCCCCCCATCCCACAATTTAGCATTTGATAATAGAGTCCCTCGTGCCAAATGGAATCAAAAGCCTTCTTAAAATCAATAAAACAGGCAAATATTTTTTTCTTTTTTGTTTGGTTTACGTGTTTGTTAATTAATGTGTGGAGTGTATATATATGATCTGTGGTGCGGTATTTTGGTAGAAAGCCAATTTGGGTTTTACTTAAGATAGAGTGTTCATCAAGGAAGTCTCCTATTCTTTTATTCAGAATACTGCAGAACAGTTTACCTAGGCAACTGCTGACACAAATGCCACGGTAGTTGCTTGGTTCTGATTTGTTCCCACTTTTGTGAATGGGGGAAATGAGCCCTTTGCACCACATGTCAGGAAAATGTCCTGACAGTAGAATTAAGTTGAACAGTTTCAACACTGCACACTGCATCTCTGGGGTGCTATATTTGAGCATTTCATTTCGAATGCTATCTGGACCACTAGATTTTCTTGGCCGGAGAGAATTGGACTGAGTGGATAGCTCTTTCATTGTAATGATAAAGTCTAGAGGATTTTGGTTATTTTTAATTTTTTCTTCTAGTGTTTTGAGCCTTTCTTTTATAATTTGTTGCTCTGGGACACTTGTTTGTATGTCTTTATATAGACTTTGGAAGTGTGTTCTCCAAATGTTACCATTTTGAATGGGTAATGGCTCTGGTTCCCTATGGTTGAAACTGTTCCATAAATCCCAAAATTGATTTTGGTCAAGAGCGCTCTCAATATCTTCAAATTTATTTTGAGTGTATTTTTGTTTTTTGTTCCTAATTGTATGTTTGTATTTGTTCAGAGTTTCAAAGTAACTAACACGTAGGGCAGGGTTGTTTGGATGACGATGTTTCTCATTTGCAATTTTTCTAAGTTCTTTTCTAATGCTTTTGCATTCATGGTCAAACCACTTGTCTGTCTTTTGCTTTTTGAAGGGTTTAAATTTCCGTTTTCTAAGGTTTGCTTTAATAGCAGCTTTATGAAATATTAAGTTAATATCTGCAGTGGCCTTATTTACACCTTCTCTGGTAAGGGCATATTTATTTTGATCAAAATCGAACATGTCTCTCTCTCTCTCTCTCCCTCTCTCTGCAGGTGTGTTTTAACCCCCAGGGCAGTCGTGTGTTGACGGCGAGTGTGGATAAGACGGCTCGGCTGTGGGACGTGCGCTCAGGTGTGTGTGTGCAGGTGCTGCTGGGGCACACCGATGAGATCTTCTCCTGTGCCTTCAACTACGAGGGAGATGCCGTTATTACAGGTAACTGCACACACACACGCACACCCAGAGACAGACACTCACACATACACGCACACACACACACAAGTATGCACACACATTAACACCACACACACGTACACAGACACACATGCACACAAGTATACACACACACACACACACACACACACACAGCATAGATTCACGCCAAGACATTATCTATTCATAGGCATACAAACTATAAAAATGCTCTATGAATTGTCTTTTAACTTTAATGTGCTTTCAAATGATTAGGGCAGCATCATGCAGCATATGGTATATCACATTATTCTTTATTATCATCGCACCACCCCCGACACACACACACACACACACACACACACACATACACTCACACGTACAGATGGATAGGGTAAGGGCCTGTCACCTTCTGTTGTTCCACCTGCTCCAATGTGTGCTTGCTCTGCAGGTAGCAAGGACAACACCTGCAGGATCTGGCGCTGAACACGACTGCACAGGGAGGAGGAGAGCAGTCACACACTCATGCTCACACACTTGCTCACACACACACACACACACACATACACTCACACACACACACACACACACACACACACACACACACACACACACACAAAAAAACACACTCACACCGTCCACAGCATGACATGCATGCATGCCAACAAAATGGACATTCACATCCTGTACCCTACACATCCTGTACATACTACAGTACACAGTAGACTTCATCAAAACACACACAAACACACACATACACACTCCAACCAATTACAAACACAGAAATACACACAAGTCAAGGAGCATCAAAGTGTTGGAGCATGATGGAATGGACCCCAGCAGTTAATGTCCACACTGTCACGACATCCAGACGTATTCTGCAGTGTACTGCGGTCCTGAGTGTTTATCAGAAGTATACTGCACAGCAGAGCAAGTATGTGTGTGTGGTATTCCAGCACAGCACAGTCTGTAGAGTAAACGGGCATCTTACATCTCTATCTATGGCCTAGACTGTCATGCAGTGTGCTGACTCACATGGACACACACACACACACACACACACACACACAGACACAAACAAACACAGAAACACTTTCTCTCACACACACACACACACACACACACACACACCGTCTTGCTCTGGTGCTGAGGGCCGGTGTGTGATGGAGAGGCTGCCCCCACACTGAAGAGCCCTGTAGATGGATGTGCCGCATGGCCTGGGCTGTGTCTTACCGTTAGCTGTGTGAGTGTGTGTGACTGTGCTGCAACTCACCTCATAATACTTCATGATGTACAGCAGAACGACCCATGATGCATCTCTGTTGCCTTAATATATGTGTGTGAGTGTGTGTGTGCTGGTCTGCTGTTTGCTGATTCATAAAGTATTGAGTGTGAAGCTTATATTCTATTCATGGGCTTCATCAGGTCCCTTTCCACAGGTGTATAAAATCAAGCACCTAGATTTTGAATGCAGACTGCATGGTGCTTGAGTAATACACCTGTGGAAAGGGACCTGATGAAACCCATTTCTAACTTCAGTAGCTTGATAGTGTGTGTGTGTGTGTGTGTGTGTGTGTGTGTGTGTGTGTGTGTGTGTGTGTGTGTGTGTGTGTGTGTGTGTGTGTGTGTGTGTGTGTGTGTGTGTGTGTGTGTGTGTGTGTGTGTGTGTGTGTGTGTGTGTGTGTGTGTGTGTGCGCGCAGTTATACCTTATGGATTGTTTCACAGCTGTATTTGTGCAAGAGAGAGAGAGAGAGTGTGTGTGTGTGTGTGTGTGTGTGTGTGTGTGTGTGTGTGTGTGTGTGTGTGTGTGTGTGTGTGCTTGTCTGTAACTGTAGTTTTAGAGTAGGATGTGTGATGTGTTTGCTTTTAGTTTTCCGGGACTGTGAAGAGAACATGCTCAAGAGATGTACTTCACAGTTCTCTACACGCTGCAATTCAGCACTTTACAGACACACACACACACACACACACACACACACACACACACACAGATCTCACACCTCACCTGCAGGGGTGTTAATGCACTGTGAGTACAGGTGTGTGACCTCGTTGCTCCTTGTGAAGAGGGCCCTGTGCTTAGCCCTCCTGCAGGTGCAGTCAGGGTGTGGAGGAGAGAACACACACACACACACACACACACACACACACACACACACACAGTCATGTTCACCCATCTCTATTGTTAGAGTAACACGTTACAGACACACACACACACACAGTCATGTTCATCCCATCTCTATTGTTAGAGTAACACGTTACAGACACACACACACACACACACACACACACACATACAGTCATGTTCACCCATCTCTATTGTTAGAGTAACACGTTACAGACACACACACGCGCGCACACACACACACACACACAGGCTCATCTCATCTCTATTGTTAGACTAAGACGTTACGTCCGTCCACACCGACCTTGTGTCTAAACATCAATCTGCTTTCAATCCAGTTAATGCGTCACTTGAACATGCTGTGAACTGCAACTCTTGAACTTATAGCTTTTCATCTTGTCATGTGAAACTGTGTAAAGATATTATTAACACATAGGCATTCAGCAACTGAATTAGCTAAGCCTGCCAAGTACGACAGTGGAGTCTCTCTCTCATGTCTGGTTGACCTGTATCTGAATGCTGTTAGAAGTCCAATCCATGTGTATCAAGCTTAATGCTTCACTCTTCGCTGTATAGCCGTTAATGATCTCTATAAATACACCTCTGTGCTTCTTGACCTCCTCTCTGATGTGTCTTTTTTGAATCTTGATTGATGATTATGGCCGTTTGATGTGATCGCTGCTGCTGGGTCCAGTTCGCTACCTTGTCCGGTACCTCACCTCGGAAAGAACTAAGAAGCACGAGGACCGAGGATACACACGCGGTTTGACAAACACACGCACAAACTGGCGCGTACTGTAGAAGCACCAGAATGCTGCTTAACTCACCTCTCAGTACCCATATCGCACAACACGCGTTCATCAAACAGACTTCAGAGGCATCCAAACGGACTGATCAGTCGTCTAATAATTAGACTTTAGAATTAGACTTATTAGACTCTAATTAGCCTCATGGTTTAGGTAACCCCATAAGCGGTGTGAAGAACGAGATTCAGATTCCAGCTCGGTGGCACAGATGTCTAGAATGAGTCATAATCGCTGTGATGCCTAAGGCGCCAGGCTAGCACACACAATTATTAGGACGTTTTGTTTCTGTCGCCAGGGCTCAGCAGGTATGATTCACGTGTTGGTGTGGTGTCTGAACTGTTGTGTTTGTGTTCTAAATAAAAGAGCATTCCCACACCACTTCTCTCACATAAGTCCAATTTATTGATCTGGAAAGATAAATACATTCAATACAGTAACAGTTTGAGCATCTGTGTGTGTGTGTATGTTTGTGTGTGTGTGTGTGTGTGTGTGTGTGTGTGTATGTCTGTGTGCTTTGTTTGCTGATATACAACACAAACGTCACAACTACTCAGTGTGAAAACTTCACAAAACCGAGCCACGTACAAATTAACATTGAAGACGCTCCTTTGCTACTCCATATGTCCATATGTGTGTGTGTGTGTGTATCTCTCAGCGCGTCTTTCTACCTGTCCGTCTAAACAGCAGATCTCTTCAGCTGCCTGTCTGTCTGAACAACAGATCTTTTCAGCTGCCTGTCTGTCTAAACAACAGATCTCTTCAGCCGTCTGTCTGTCTCTCTGTCGCAACAATAGATCTACAGTACAGGCCCCTGCGTATCTAAACAGCAGATCTCTTCAGCTGCCTGTCTGTCTGAACAACAGATCTCTTCAGCCGTCTGTCTGTCTCTCTGTCGCAACAATAGATCTACAGTGCAGGCCCCTGCGTGTCTGTCTGTCTGTCTGTCTGTCTGTCTGTCTGTCTGTCTGTCTGTCTGTCTGTCTGTCTGTCTCGACAACAGATCTCTCCTGTTTGTCTGTCTGTCTGTCTCTCTGTCCGTGGGTCTGAAAAAGGAAGTGGTGCTGCCCCCTCGAGCCCGGGGGAGAAAGGTGTGGCTGTCGCACTGACTCTACACTATGTACAGCTATCATAAAATAAACGCATCTCAGCTCACAACTCACTCCGTCACAGGCCAGCGCAACACAATCCGAAAGAACAACAAAACGAAACGAAACAAGAGAGAGGAGGAAAATAAAAAATAAAACAGAAACAGCACGAGGGAAGAACAACGTCTTGGTTAATGTAAACATCAACTAAGTGAAGGTGTGAGGGTAGGGGTTGGGAGGGGTGTGGTATAAGGGGGTGGTGTGGGGGGGGGCTGTGCACATTAATTGGAAGTATTATGAGAAGGAAGCAGGGTAACAACAGGGGGAAAAAGAGTCTATATACCCTAATAAGTCTAAACCTCTGGATCAAATAGTTCCTGGACCCCACTCCACAACAGAGCATCTGCTTGGTGTTACGCTGGTAACTCCACAGGCCCAATGGCCCCCCGATGGAAAGCCTGACACAAAGATCAGGAGATAGTCCTGGAGGAAGCGGCGTAGGTGTCCTGCGCGTGCCAGAGGTTGACGTTGAGGCCGTTTCCATGGTGAAGCCTCCTTTGCCATCCTTGAGGCAGGCTGCTCTCTGATTGGTCCCCTTGTGCATGTTAAGATGGAGAGCTCTGGGTAGTTTTTTTGTTTTTCTTAAAGGGACAACGTCCTCCTATCAACTCAGTCCAGTCATGGAGGACACAGGCAATGGGGCGAGTATTTACTAAAGTAATCCAGGCAGTTCAACAGTTCCTGGTTCCCAGAATGCAATGTGTTTCATGGCACTCCATGATTCCAAGGTGAGGTCTGTTCAGTCAGGAGATGGGGCCTATAGCGTCTCAGCGCTTATAGGATACTGTACTGTACATACATACAGTGGCGGCCATGTTGCCTGGCCTTCAATAGGTGTGTTGCCCGGGCACACTGCTGGACAAAACATCCGTTACTCAACACCAGTGGGACGAGCCTCGTCCACCACACATTTGCTTTCAGCTCCAGTGGCCGGTCCTAGAGGGGCTTGCTGGTCTGGAGAGAAGGGGTTCAGGAATGAATGAATGCAGGTTTGTGGAGAGAGGTGGAGGGTTTGCGGAATATCTGGTGCAGTTGTTTGGCAAAATGGGCTGATTTTATGGTTGAAATGGTGATTTAAGACAGTGTGGAATGTTAAGGATGCTAGATCAGAGTTTGGAATGCTCTGTAGTGTGGAAAATGGATGTGTGTGTGTGTATGTGTGCGCGTGTATGTGTGTGTTTGGGTGGCTGGGGATGGGTGTGTGAGGTTTGTAACAGGTCCATTAGATGGTGGGGAGAGGAGAAGAGGTCTGAGGCTCTAGCGCATCTCCAGCAGCCAGTCGAAGAGGCCTGCAGGGGGCGCTGTGTCCTGCTGGCCCTCCAGCAGCTGGCAGTACTGCACCACCGCCCCAAACAGGTCGCCCACGCGCCACGACCGGTGGCTCACCAGCTGCACCACGCGCTGGAACTGGAGAACACGCACGCGCGCACATACACACACACACACGCACGCACACACACACACGCACACACACACACACACACACACACACACACGTACACACACATGCACATACAGTATACTGTAGTTAGAGGTTCACATAAGTAGTTCAGATATTGCATGAATGTACACACACACACATATATACACACACACACACTACTGAAGCGTATCACAGACACTAACACACACATGATCACACACACACACACACACACAGGGTATCAGACATAGATACACAGATAATTAGTTGTGACATGATGTTGCACATACACACACACACACAAATACACAAACACACACACACACGTGTTTACAATAAGACACTTGCTCATATTCTCTACACACATACAGGCTCATGTGCTCTTTGTATGCATCCCACAAGTGAGAGAAATCGTGTCACACAGCTGTGGTGATCAGAGAACTACGCCTGAGGATGTTTTTTCATAAGACTTCATAGACAGATATTTCACATTGCGTGCATTTCACCACTCACAGAGAGACTAATCTTAATGTAACCTAATCCTAACTAAATCAGCGCAGTTTCATAAAAATCCCCATTATGCCATAGGGGACATGTGCACTAGAATCCAGCTAAGACAATATTCATAAGTGTATATGAAAGAAATGATAACATGCTCAGAAAAGAATCCCATGAGGAGAAATGGCCCCATGTGACCATTAACACTTTAAATTACAATATTCAAGTCTTACTTCATCTGGGTTTACTTTTACTTTTTACTTATTTATTAATTTAATTTTGAATCTGCGAATGCACTCATTGGTGACACTTTTGATATTTTAATTATGTCCTTGATCTGTTTGCTAACAAGTCGTTGTATACTTGTATCCTTGTTGCTGATAAAAAGCTGCTGTGAAATGACAATGTGACTGTATATGTACATATATATTTGAATGAATATGGTTGGCAAAAAACACTGATATTATGTGAAAAGGTTATTCGCATGTGTAAAACAATGTGGCATGGGAAATGATGGCTGTCTAACCACACTACGGTACGCAGTTTATACGTACTCCGCAGGGCTCAGCATTGTGCTACATAAATGCTGCATTGAAAGAAAGTGCTCTGTGCAGTTGTGCCTGTTCTTCCTTAAGGCCAATTCACACCTAAACCATTTCGGAAGCATTTTGCAGTCGCCCGCCTAATGCTTGTCTATTGTTAGAGACAGAATTGCATTAGAAACAACGTAGCAATTTAGACTGGCGAGACTGGCAACATTGTTAAACATATTGTTCCACCACGTCGGAGATGAAAGAAGGATAAATGGATTCATTTCTGTTTCACTCTTGCTTTGCAATGTAATGTAAATCCCCAGTTAGCCCTACGCTGCACCTTGAGAATGTTGCATGAGACGGAACGTAGACTACTCAGCCTGACCAGGAGGCTCTCTCTCTTTCTTTGTTTAACGATCGCTTCTCCACACCAAAAACACATAGCTCTGTCTTACTTTTTTGCATTGTTTTTGTTTGTGTGCTTGTTGTTGTTCTTTCCTTTCCAGTATGTAAAGTGACTTTGAGTTTGAGAAAGGCGCTATATAAATGTAACTTATCGTTATTATATCGTTACACAGCCTCAGACGCTAGCGTTGTACCTTGTGGATGTTGCGCTGCTGGGACTTCCTGAAGTGCAAAGCGGGAGCGCCCAGCTCTGATGCGGCCAGCCACTGGAGCGTAGCGCGCAGCTCCACGTCCACACTGTCTGCTTCCAGGTCAAAGTTCAACACCAGGAGCTCCCGGGCGCTGCCTCCACCCGCACAAGAACTTGACGGGCTCTCTGCACAGGGTAGAAACACACTCAGGTCACACTCTCTCTCTCTCTCTCTCTCTCTCTCTCTCTCTCTCTCTCACACACACACACAGACACATTCTCTCTCTCTCAAGCACACACACAAACACACACACCCTGTCTGTCTATAAATAATGGAAAAAATCCTCACAGGGCTTTATCTGTGTATAAAGCGCTCTAAGCTGGGGGATACATTCTTAAGAGAAAGAGAGAAAAGGGAGGGCATTTCAGAGCTACCCCAAATATGAAACCAATCAGGGATTAAAGACCCCCCCTTTTCTTTCTCTCTCTCTCTCTCTCTCTCTCTCTCTCTCTCTCTCTCTCTCTCTCCCTCTCTCCCCCTTCTCTCTCTCAGCTCTGCCTGTCTTGTTCTCCATATCTGATAATTAGCTGTGACATTTCAGTGTCTTTTCATTCTTTGATTAACTTAACTCTCAATTTTTTTAAGCTTCTCACATCCCACTACTTTCTCATTCACTCTAAAGTCTCTCCCCTCCCTCCCTCCCTTCCCCTCTCTCTCGCTTCCTCTCCTCCTTTCTCCTCCGCTCCTTTGCTCTATCTATCAGGCGGAGAGGAGGCATGGGTGGAGGTGCCGATGCCAGCCTACTCCTGCCGCTGACAAATTACTCATTCATCAAGTGTGAAATAGTGTGGGTAATTCTGACCACTTCATTGCTCTCTCTCTCTCTCTCTCTCTCTCTCTCTCTCTCTCTGTGTCTCTCTCTTTCTCTCTCTTCTATCCCCCTGTTTTTTCGTCATCTCACCAATCTCTCTCAAATGAGGCAGTGGTAAGGAAAGTGCTTTTCGGAGAGCTGAGTTAAGGCTGTTGATTAGCCTAAGCAATTAAGCAAATCAGATATTATTGTCTATGAATATATTAGGCACACTCACACAAAATATATATATATCTGAAGCACTAAACTACTCAATTTTATTTGATCATGACTCTTAAATCAGAACCAATCCTAATGAGGGTATATATGATATATTTCTATATGTGTGTGTGTGTGTGTGTGTGTGTGTGTGTGAGTCTATGGGTGAGATCAAATGCGGTTTCATTATCAGAAGTATATCATTTGATCATTGTTTGGATCATTTCATGTTATTTCTTCTAACATATATAGGCTAAACAGTAGACCTTGACCATAAGTAAAAAAGTAAACTATAAGCTCATAAAGAAATAGGCATCTTAGAGACTGCTATGCTATAAGAGAGCTTTGTTGTTTGGCGTTCTCATAGCCGTGAATGCACAGCAACGTGCATGTGTCTGTGCATGATATCCGTGTCTCTTGGTGAAAGCAGCTAAACACTGCAAGCGGCTAAGTGACTAGAGCACCATTAGCAACACAGAAAGAAATGTAGAAATAGTCATTCATTCAGATGCCATTTTGGGAGTTTGAAAAATTCAGCAGTTGCATTTCCAAATCTATCAGGCTTCTCTGTTAAAGATCCAACATGCCTTCGTAGCTGCAGTGCACCTTCGCGAGGCTGTCTCTTGACACACTCACACATCCCCCATGGTGAGATTTTTTTTTTTTCCCCAACGCCCTCAAATCCTCACTTCATTTGCGATGTTAATTTATGTCTGAGATGAGGTGAGGAGCGCAGATCAGTGTCAGTGGCTTATCATTGGTGAGGATTCGGAGATGGCAATTAGACGGAGCACTCAGATTTCACAGTGTGATGTTCACTGTTTTTAACAGAGGCTGGCGAATATCATTTCTTAAAGGTGACACCTATTACGTCCCTGATTTATGTGTGATTTATGTGTGTGTGTGTGTGTGTGTGTGTGTGTGTGTGTGTGTGTGTGTGTGTGTGTGTGTGCGTGCGTGCGTGCGTGTGCGCGTGTTTGTGTGTGTGCGTGTTTTCTGTGTCTTTGGTCATTCACCTTCAAGACTCTCCTTCAAAGCATCTTTCTTCTCAGACTCGTCACTGAAGTGGAGAGTTGCGGCACAGAAGAGAGAACAAGAGAGAGAAACAGAGGGAGAAAGAGATAGAGAGAGAAAGAGAGAGATATAGAGAGAGGGATACAGAGAAGCACAATAAATGATTCATTCTATCTTTCATCTGACATATTAGATTTGGCCCTCTTCCTTCGGTCTCTCTGCTTGGAGCAGCAGGAGTTCTCGTCTGAAGAGTGGAATATCTAAAACTAGTATGGTACATTAACTATCAACAATCCATCAGACATGTCCTTCAACCACTATCAGCAGTACAAGTTTGCCAGCTCACTAAGTGCTGTGTCTCAGTGACGGTGTATCAGTGTGTTTGACATGACCATGCTGTTTATTGAGCCTTTCAATCTGGTGCTTGAGGGTTTCCGGTTGAAACGTTCAAAACCAAAACAGTTACTTTGAAATGAAAATGAATCAGATGCTCTACAAAATGACAAACTTGAAATGAAATGAAATTATTATTTATTATAATATATATTTTTTTAATTTTAGCTTGTCCCCAAGTTACCATTAGCTCAATGTTGTTTTCTGGGATGTTGGAAATGCCTTGGGAATTTTTGTTCATGCAGTTGAAAGGGTCAGTTGCTGAGGTTCTGACCCAGATCACCAAACTACATGCTGATCAGCCCAGCAGAACCTTAACTCTATTGCTTTATACGGACCAACATGTTAGTGACTTGTTCAATAGCCCAGTATAATCAAGTCAAATGCATTATGCTAATGACATAACATAAACAATTTAATGAGTGACACACTCAAACCAAGGATAAATAATAGATAGTAGCATGTCTTATACCAACTGACTAACGGCTGGTTGATGGGTACATTTGAACTGAATAATGTCTGGTTGGTGGGTGCATTTGAACTGAATAATGGCTGGTTGGTGGGTACATTTGAACTGAATAACAGCTGGTTGATGGGTGCATTTGAACTGAATAACGGCTGGTTGATGGGTGCATTTGAACTGAATAATGGCTGGTTGGTGGGTACATGTCATGTGTGATTTGTATTCAGCTTACCTTATTCTTTGAGATGGTTCCTGGAATCCCTCCAAGTCTACCTGTCCCAGGCTAGACGTGCTGCTGTTCCCATTCCTGTGAAGTTGAGAAACACACACACACACACACACACAAACAAACACCCACACACATAAACACGATCACACACACACACACACACACAAGTTAACCTTTTAGAGTCAATCAGTTTGTGCATGAAAAAAAAAAAAAAAAAAAAAAAAATTAAGAGCAAGGGAAATATGGTGCTAGAGGAAAATGACACAGATTGGTAGACAGAAAAGAAATAAAGAAACAGCTATCAAGAGAGAGAGACAGAGAGAGAGAGAGAAAGAGACGGGGGCAATGATGCTGTGCGGTGTTTATCAGCTGGTGAGGATCAGACACAGAAGCTTATGCCGGGGCTGAGGTTGGCACTGCCACCCTGGCATGGGTGGTGAATCGCCAAAGAGGCAAGCGGGTGGAACGGTGGCTCCCATAGGCAGGAGGCTATAGAGGGCACGGATGCTCTAGGGGACGGCTACACTCACAGGTCAAGCAGTGATGGTGCTAAACACAAACACAGAAGGACACAGAACCACACATGGAATACATATGGACACACACACACACACACACAAACACATATGGTGATCTCTGTTCTTTCGCGCATAGAGAAAGCCCTTTCATAGATTATCTGCCCACTGTGTGTGTGTGTGTGTGTGTGTGTTAATGTGTGATTGTGTTCAATTGTGTTACGTCTTGATCTATGAGTGTGTGTGTTTTGATCTTCCTGTCATAGTATGTTTGGCTGACACTATTTTAATTATCAGAGTATGAGCTAAAATCAAATCTCTCACCCCAGGCTGTGTGTGTGTGTGTGTGTGTGTGTGTGTGTTTGTGTGTGTGTCTTTATGTGAATTTATGTTGATAAGAATGTGTTTATCTCAAAGCTTACACGTCTGTGTGCATATCTTTCTATTTTTGTCTGTGTGTGTGTGTGAAAGAGAGAGAGAGAGAGGGAGAGAGAGAGAGAGAGCGTAAGTGTGTGTGTGGTCATGCATATTTCTCTGTATTCCTCTGTTTTCCTTTGACGCTAATGTAATGTGATGAGAGTGTTTAAAAAAGTAGTCTGGGGTTGTGACTGCTGTCCTGTCCACTTATGAGAGACTAGACTAGCCTGCATCGTTAGCCCACAAGGCACGCTGGGTAAATAGGGAATAACAGGGTCATTTAAAAAAAGCTACACACTAAGAACTCCCTCCGATGTTTGGCCTCAAACTGTAGCCTGCTTACCAGGATATAACTCCTCCTGAGCGGTCCTCTCTGTCTCACAAAACAAACACACACACATACACACACACACAAACACAAACACAAACACAAACACAAACACAAACACAAACACAAACACACACAGTCAGACTATGGTCAGTATGTGTGGTTACTACCCCGCAAGAAAAGCCAAATTCATAGTCACAACACAGCACAGTTAGTGAGGGCGTTACAGCGTCTGCGTTAGCGGTCAGTGGTGGCGTTAGCGGTCAGATGTTAGCATGGCGGTGGGGGATGGAGCGGCACTTAGCGGCTGGCGTTAAGGAGAATGATGGGATACTTGGCAGATTTTGGCGGACTGACGGACGGACGGGCGGGCGGGCATTGTTTTTTCAAGACCACTGACCCCTCGCTCAGGTGGATAAAGCTACTGCTCTCCTCCTGGGGGTCGTCGTCGGGGGCGACGACCTGCGCCCAGCTGCCCGAGCCGCTGTCCTCGCTGCTGTTACTGAGAGACCGGTGCTGCGGCGGCTCGCTTTCGCCCGGCGTCGGGGGCGGCGGTGGCGGCCACGCCGCGATGGGCTTGTCCCTGTCGCTGCCGGAGTGGTGAGGAAGGGACATTGTCACCTACAGAGACCAGTCCTCCACAATCCCACAATGCTCTGCTATCTGTGATGCTGGTGGGTTTTTTTTTGGAGGCGAGTTATGTGTTGTGTTGGGTATTGTGTGTGTGGTTGGACTGGCCATCAGAGAACTGAGACTTGATCAGGATGAATGTTTGAGAGTGCACGTGAGGATGTGCACGTGGGGATTGACTGGCAAAGGAATGACACACAACAGGAACACAACAAACACACTATACAGCAGGACTGGAGACAGACACAGATGATGTCTCTGACTTCTCTATGTGCACAGCGCTTCAGTGCTTTACCATAACTCTGTGTTTATAACAATAACATGTCTACATATTATTTCAAACTCTGAACATAACGAGTGTACAGTGTGACTTCAACAGAGCAACTGACGTGTCCCAAAAGATGAGAAAGGCACCTGGAGAAAAGTAGGTTTTTCAGTACAAGTCACCCTTAGTACAGAGACCAGTAGATGTAGAGCATATGAAGGGGTCTTAGTATAGAGACCAGGGGTTGTGCAGCATGTCAGTGCATCAGTATATCAAGGGGCTCACGTCTCCTTCCACGGTGTCCATCTTCAGTTCCAAAAATATCCAAAAATGTCAAGCACCTCATTAAGAAGACCTTCCTTCTCAGTCACATCAATCCAATACAGGCAACTGAGTGTGAGTGTGTGCATGTGTGCGTGTGTGTGTGTGTGTGCGTGCGTGTGTGCGTGTGTGTGTGTGTGTGTCCCATGTGTGAGTGTGTCCATGACGGCGCGGTCTGATGGTTACCTAAAGGCCACGTTAATGTCACCCCATTGCTCACACTGTACCTGCTGCTCTTGGCCAAGCCACCCATGGGCCTGTCAGCGGCGTGAGACAGTGAAAAGTCACTGAGTCTCCAGCCAGCTGTATTATGTCACAGAACCAGGGTGTGTGTGTGTGTGTGTGTGTGTGTGTGTGTGTGTATGCATGTGTGTGTGTGTGTGTGTGTGTATGCATGTGTCTGTGTGTGTGGGAGAGAGAGAACATGTGCAAGTGTGTGTGTGTGTGTGTGGGTGTGTGTGTACAGGAGAGAGAACATGTGCAAGTGTGTGTGTGTGTGTGTGTGTGTGTGCATGTGTCTGTGTGTGTGGGAGAGAGAACATGTGCAAGTGTGTGTGTGTGTGTGTGTGT
The DNA here is from genome assembly GCF_963854185.1 of Sardina pilchardus. Lineage (NCBI taxonomy): Eukaryota > Metazoa > Chordata > Actinopteri > Clupeiformes > Clupeidae > Sardina > Sardina pilchardus. Next base: position 21,433,306 of record NC_085006.1, read on the forward strand.
GTGTGTGTGTGTGTGTGTGTGTGTGTGTGTACACGTCTCAGAAGGACAAGAGTGGGGCCTGAAAAGCGTTTTAAAGATCAAAGGCGTATCTCTCCTCCAGTGAGCTCAAAGGCCCCTGGCTGATCCCTCATAGCTGACGCGCCGCGTGTGCTCTGCTTCAGTCTCAATCTACCCTTCCTCTTAATTCTTTCTTTGAGCTCTCTCTCTCTCTCTCTCTCTCTCTCTCTCTCTCTCTCTCTCTCTCTCTCTCTCTCTCTCTCACTCAATCTCTGTCACTCTCTCTCTCTCTCTCTCTCTCTCTCTCTCTCACTCTGGTCCACTTGCTGTATGAACCCATGGGATATGAGTGTGTGCAAGCAAATCCGTCTGTGTGTGTGTGTGTGTGTGTGTGTGTGTGTGTGTGTGTGTGTGTGTGTGTGTGTGTGTGTGTGTGTGTGTGTATGTGTGTTTGTGTTCCTGTCTGTCTGTCTGTGTCTGTGTGTGTGTGTGTATGTGACAGAAAGGGGCAACATCAGTGTGTCCGAGGTGTGAAAAACAGATCCCATGCAGTCTTTAAAGCTCACTGCACTGCACTGCTCTGCGCTCTCCCCACTCAGTGGCTATTCTGCCTGCAGGTGAGTACACTGGGTGCACCAGGCTTGATGTGTACTTTCTGTAGTAAGGGAAAACACAAACCCTTTGCTAGCTCACACACTCTTAAAATGTAATGTGTTGAAAACGACACAGCTTGCGTGCTGGTAGGGACAACAAGGTCTGTGCTGTTTCCAACACATTGCTTTTTTTATTTGTTACACAGTATGTGCTGAAAATAACACAACTTACATTGGGTTATTTTTAACACATCTTTGTGTCCAGATAGGGACAACACAGTTTGTGCTGTTTCCAACGCATTAGTTTTAAGAGTGTATGCATGTAGTCAAGAGAGTTGTGCAGCTGCACTAAAGGGAAGGGATATGGGCGCTACATCTGATTACTTATTCAGGCAATTACAGTTCAGGCGTTTAACAAAAGGTCGACTTGGAAGGAAAATCTTTGTACCTCATTTAGCCTAAAGCAGTTAAGACTTAAAGGAGAAATCCGGCGAGTTTTCACATAGATTTCCGTTTCTCGAGGTCACCGAGTACTGTCGGTACGAAAACAAAATGAACAATCGATTTTTATCTGGCTCGGCTTGCTACAACCAGAAGCTAACAAAATTGGACAAAATTACATATACAATTCCTGGCCCATAGTTGGCTATACATTATTGTGCTTTTCTACATCATATACACTATAACTGTTCTATTGAAATAGATAATCAAATCACATGCTGATTTGTTAAAACACCCTTGCTGTGTTGGGATGGCAATGTGTTCTAAAACTGCTTGATTTCCCTGTTTGAGTCTGCTGTTGAATCTGTAATGTGTTCCGGCTCATCACCTAGCTTTAAATAAGGCTGCCACAGCAGGTGCTGCTCTCGTCACCTTTCAGTGTTGTGCACTGTACACATCTTACCACCTGTGTGTTTGGGTGCCTTATGTGTGTGTGTGTGTGTGTGTGTGGGTACCTTGTGTGTGTGTGTGTGTGTGTGTGTGTGTATGTGTGTGTTTGTGTGTGTGAGGCTACCTTGTGTGTGTTTGTGTGTACGTATGTGTGTGGGCGACTGTCTGTGTGTGGGTACCTTGTGAGTTTGTGTGTATGTGTATTTGTACATTGTGTGTGTGTGTGTGTGTGTGTGTGTGTGTGTGTTGTGTGTGTGTTACCCATATGTCCATACTGAGCATCAGGCCGTACTCAGCTCTCACCTGGTTCTGCCCACTAGCGTCCTCTCCCTCCCTCTCTGCTCCGCGCCGCCTCCTGGCTGGACGCTCCTCTCCGCCGGCCCCTCCCTGGACTCCTCCCTCTGGTCGGGCTCGATGTGGATGAGTGGCACCTCTCTGGCGCCGCCCCTGTGGCCCTGCGGCCCCGCCTCCGTGCTCTCCTGCCGCTCCAGACTCGACTGGCTCCGGCCGCCCGACGGGCGCGACTGCTTGAAGCCCCGCCTCCTCTCCCCGACCGTGAACGGCTGCTTGCGGACGGCGACCGCCTCCTGCTGCTGCTGCTGCTGCTGACCGGTCGACGGGCCGCTCGTGCCCACCGCCGCGGACCTCCCTCCCTCCACGATGTCCGCGGCCAGACGGCTAGCGAAGTTGCACACCCCGGGCTGCGCTGCTGCTGCTGCCGCCGCGCTCGCCGCTGCCGTCGTCGTGGTGGTTACCGTTTCCGCGGCGTCGCAGGCGTCGTCGCCGGCGGCGTCGCTGATGATCTTGTTCTTGCGCATGAGCGCCTCGATGGAGCTGGACCACGTGTCGTGGATGAGCATGTCGGTGGCGCGGTCCGTCTGGCCCAGCCGGTAGAGGCACGAGTCCGACTTGCACAGCCCGGCGGCCGACGCCCTCTCGGCTGGACGCACGCTCAGCCCGCCGCACCCCCCCACTCCTCCTCCTCCTCCTCCTCCTCCTCCTCCTCCGCCGGTGCTGCCGCGCGATCCCCGCGCGAACCCGTCGAACGAGTTGGCCTTGATGGGCGCCGTGACGGTCAGCCGCGAGTCCGAGGAGCGCCGGTCGGGCACCGAGGACTGGCGGATGCAGAACGGGTTCCGGCCGGACGACGGCGACGGCGGCAGCAGGTTGTTGCTCCACTCCTTGGCCCGGCTCAGCCCGCTCACGTAGCCCCCGCCACCGAAGTGCAGCAGCTCGGGCCGTCCGTCCCGGTCCATGTTCCGGATCATGTAGCGGTAGAACTCCTCGGTGATGCTCTCCGTGCTGGACTGCTTGGACAGGCAGCAGGAGGACGAGCGCAGGCTCAGGTGAGCGCCGTTGCTGACGGTGCCGTTGACGATGCTGCCGCCGCCGCTGCTGTTACGGCGCCCCCCGGTGGCGGCCTGCTGCACGGCGGCCTGCAGGATGGCGCTGGCGCTGTTGCCGGCGTAGTAGTCCAGCAGCAGGTCGAAGCCGCGGCCCTCCGCCTCCATCTGGCCCACCATGAAGCGCGAGAACTCGTCGGTGATGCTCTCGCAGCTCGACTGCTTGGACACCGAGCGGCTGAGGTCGGGCCCCAGGCGGCTGCCGGGCCCCAGGGTGCGGCCCCCACCGGCACCCCCACCGGGACCCCCGGCACCGCCGCCGCGGCCCCCGCCCAGGCCCGAGGGCTCCTCCTCGGGGATGCTCTCGCAGCTGGCCGCCTTCCCCCTGGAGCTCCAGCGCTCGCACTGCAGGCGCCCGCGGGGAGACGACGGACAGGGCGACGAGGTGGCCGAGGCGGACCCTGCCGCCGGACCCTGCTGCTGCCTGGACGTCGCCGTCGAGGACGAAGTGTCCACTACGCTCAGCTCGGGGCAGTTGAGGATGCGCGCGGTCACTTCGGAGGCGAACAGGGCGAAGGGGGTCGCTGATGCCGTTGTTGTTGTTGCCGTGGTGATGGCCGTTGGCGCCGTTTCCGACCGGCTCCATGTCCAGGTTGATGGTCTCGTCCACCACGCGGTTGACCAGTCGCTCCATCAGCTCGGGCTGCTCCTCCGTCTTCCGCTTGATCTCGCTCAGCCGCGGTGGACGGTGCTTCTTGCGGAGACTGCCCCCTCCTCCTCCTCCTCTCCGTTGCCACCGACCGCGCGGCAGGTGGGCAGCAGGTACGACCCGGCGTCCAGCCCCGTGGTCATCATGCCGCCCAGGGCCCCCGAGCCCTTGAGCGCGCAGAACCACGGCTGCTTGCCGCTCGAGTTCTCCAAGCAGATGGCGGCCAGCTCGGTCGCCATGGAGACCACCGTGGCGGCCAGGTCCTCGGCGAAGCAGGTGACGGGCGTGCGGCCGGTCTCGCCGAGCGAGTGCTGCGGGCTCAGGGCCGTAGGGCTTGACCTCGTGACCCCGGGCCCTGAGGCGCGGGTCGTGACGCGGCGAGCTGTCCAGCGATGGCTGCTTGGCGTCCATGCTGCGCTCTCTCTCTGCGCGCTTCCACTGACCTCTGTCCACCCCTCTGTCCACTCCGCCAAAGCTCTCCAGCTCCATGGACAACGCCGAGGTCAGTGTGTGCTCGTCGAAGCTCAGTTTGCGGGTGCGGCGAGGTGACCCGTTGTGTGACCCTCCTCCTCCTCCTCCTCCTCTTCCTCCTCCTCTCTCCAGGGCCTGTAAGAGTCCTCTTCCTCCTTCCCCTCCGTCGCCGTGGTTACGGTCTCGGCGACCCCTCCTGGAGGCGTGGCGCGAGACGCGTCCGAGTCTCCGGGCGGTCAGCCGCAGCACGGCGAACAGGACGCCCTCGGCGCTGTCGCGCAGCTGCCCCTCCCAGTCGGCGTCCTTCTGCCGGCCCTCCAGCTCGCGCCGCTTGGCCGCCTTGTCCAGCGCGTGGGTCAGCACGCTCTCCGCCACCTCGCGCACAAACTCGTCCTCCTCCTCCTCCTCTTCATCATCTTCTTCCTCCTCCATCTCCTCCTCCGCGTACTCCTCCTCTTCGGGATCCCCTTGGCCGCCGCCGCCCCCCTCCTCCTCCTCCTCCTCCTCGTCCGGCTCTTCGTCCCTGACCCTGCGCTCGCCGGTACCGGTCACTCCGGCCAGCAGGCGGCGCTGTGTGCTCTCCAGTAGCTGTGCCACGCTGCGAGGCTGGCGCAGCTGTTGTTGTTGTTGTTGCTGTTGTTGTTGTTGTTGTTGGGGCCGGGGTCGCGCCAGCAGGCTGGTGGCCTCGCTGAGCAGCGCCCGTGCCAGGCTGGCGCGCGACGCCTCCACGCTGGTGCCCTCGGCCAGGCTGGTGTGGAGCGGCACGGCCGCGCTGGCCTGCGCCGCCGAGAGCAGCCCGAGGGACGGCGAGTAGCGCCCGCCGCCGCCGCCGCCGCTGTCGTCCGGCTCGCCGGCGGGGTCAAAGGGCAGGTCAACGGCCGCCACGGCTCCGGCCACTTGCGCCATCCCGCACATGGCCGAGGTCAGCGAGAACTCGCCCTCCTCCGCGCCGCACCCTTCCTCCTCTTCCTCCTCCTCCTCGTCCTCCTCTTCCTCCTCCCCCGGTCCGCCGTCGTCGTCGTCCGCGTCCATCACCGTGCGCGCGCCAGGGTCCATGGCCAGGTGCTGTGCCACCTGCGGAGTGGAGATGGTGCCAATCACGCTGGCGGCACATGCCAGGGCCACCTCCAGGGGCTTGGAGGCCACGTGATGCTGCTGCTGCTGCTGCTGCTGCTGCTGCTGCTGGGCCTCCTGGTTGAGCTTCTGGTGCTGATGCTTGGAGTGCGGAGGGTGAGGATGATGATGGTGAGGATGATGGTGGTGCCGTTGCTGGTTGGGGTGCGGCTTGCGCTGCGGGGCCTGCCGTTGCCGCTCGCCGGGGGCGCGGGACGCGGCGACCTCTGACCCCTGCTCGGGCCAGTCGCCGGCGGCGGCGTCCTCGGCGCAGTCGGGGCTCTGGACGATGACGATCTTGGGGAGCTGGAAGGAGGACGAGGAAGAGGAGGACGAAGGCAGGCTGAGGGCAGCGGCGGGCGAGAAGGGCGCCTCGTCCTGCGAGAGGCGGATGAAGGCGTCCTGCAGCACCGTCTCGGCCAGGTTGGTGGCGTAGCGGCCGGCCGACTCGCGCGGGTTCTTGGCGGGCGAGGGCCGCAGGGTGGACTCGGAGTCCTCGCTGTCGTTCCGCTCGAGGGAGGGGGTCCCGGCGACGCCCCTGCGCTGGCGGGGGGGCGGGAGGCGACTCCCTCTCAACAACTCCGCAGCCACCTCTCCCACATCCACACTATCTGCTTCTGCAGGAAGAGTGAGAGAGAGAGAGAGGGAGAGAGAGAGAGAGAGAGGGAGAGGGAGAGAGGGAGAGGGAGAGAGAGAGAGGGAGAGAGAGAAAGAGAGAGGGAGAGAGAGCGAGAGAGAGATAGAAAGAGTGAGGGAGAGAGAGAGGAGAGAGAGAAAGAGAAAAAGTGAGTGTGTGTGAGAGAGAGAGCGAGAGAAAGAGAACGAGAGAGAGAGAGAGAGAGGGGGAGAAAATGAGAAATTGTATTAGGTTTTCAGCAAACCACAGATCACAGCAGGTCAGAGCAATAATCAATAAGCAAAAACATTAAAGGAATAGAGGGAATAAGAAAACATTAAAGGAAGAGAGGGAAGAAAACATTAAAGGAATAGAGGGAAGAAAACATTAAAGGAATAGAGGGAAGAAAACATTAAAGGAAGAGGGAGAACAGAGGGATGAAGAGATGAGAGAGAAAATAAACGGAATTGGAAAAGAAAGAAGGAGCGATTGGGAAGAAGGGGCCTGGAGGGGTGAACAGAGAGATTGATGTAGGGATGAGAGAAAGGGTGAGGGAACGAGAGAGAGAGAGGAGGGAAGAGAGAGAGGAGAGGAGAGGAAGGAGAGCGAGTGTGGGGGAAAGAGAAAGAGAGCGGAGGGAAAAGAGAGTACAGGAGAGGAAGGAGAGAGTGAGGGAAAGAGAGAGAGAGAGAGGAGGAAGAGAGGAAAGAAAAGCAAAAGAGAGGGAGAGGAGGAATGAGAGAGAATAGGAGAGCAGAGGAAGGAGAGCGCACATGAGGGAAAGGGAGAGGGTAAAAGAGAATCTGAAGAGAGAGGGAGAAGAGAGAATCAGAGGAGAGAGGGAGAGGGGGATGCCTGTTGTGGTTAGAGAGGCAGTCTGTCTCTTCCTGTAGCGCAGCCCCACGGGAGAGGTGATGAGGTGAGCCAAGCTAAAGTAAGCCATCAATACACCCCAGTGCCGTTGGCTCACACACACACACACACACACACACACACACACACACACACACACACACACACACACACACACACACACACACACACACACACACACACACACACACATTTACTCTGTTTCTTTCTTTCGATTGCATGACCCCATTTCTCTCTCGACTTGAACTGTGCATCCTCCTCTTTCTCTTTCTCTCAATTTCATGACTTGGGTCAGAGGTGTCATGAAACTAATTCAATGAACACCAATGAAGGAAGGTGCCATCTTGATAACCCCAATGAAATGCTCTCAGAGCCTGTTCTGTTGGCCATTTAAAGGTACACTATGCAGGTTTAGGTATTTTTGCCGACTGTAAAGCTCCCTTTAGAGTTGTGATATATTCATATTTTGCTCTGTTGTTGTAAATGGCAAACTTCTTATGACTTGTCCCCCCTATACACAATGAAAATGCTTCAAAAAATCTTGTGAGTGCTCCATCTACTGATAAGGCAATGTTTCACTATTTTCATGATATTTGATATCTGGTTTTCTCTGTAGCGACTTGTCTATGCTGTATTGCTATGCTAGGTGAACAAGTCGCCATCAAATTTGCTTCATGAAGGTGAAGATCTTGCATAGTCTACATCTCTACCTGTCTGAAATCACTCTTCCTTACCACTTTTCCAACTCTCAACACTTCTACTATTATTTCTCTGCCTCTCCCTCTCTCCTTCTCTCTCTCTCTTTCTCTCTCTGCCTCCCCCATCTCTGTACTCTCCTCTAAGTCTCTCTCTCTCTCTCTCTACTCTCCTCTCCTCTAATTCTCTCTCTCTTTCTCCTCTCCTCTAAGTCCCTCTGCTCCTTCCAGAGAAGTGCTGATCTCTATCGCTGAGGATGTGATGATGATGACGATGAGAACTACATTGGCTCAGGGGTGAGAACACCCTTCAGACATTATCAGCTGCACATCTCCTTCCATATGAATTATAGATCAGGGCAGGGTTGCCATAGCTGCTCAGTGGTCTCTGGGGGTCCAGGGTTGGCTGCGCCCTAAATAGGAAACGGCCGGGCACGGCTTCGGCTGCCCGTGGGTAAAGGCACGACTGGCCAGTGAAACGGGAAATCATTATCGCCTTGACATAATGTGATGCACGCACACACACACAGCACACACACACGCACACACATGAACGCGCACAACATTCTGACTTAACAACTACCACACAAAATGAACACATGCGTGCAGCGCACACACACTCGCACACATACATACACAAATGTCTGACTTAACAACTGTCACAAAACACGCACACACACACACACACACACACACACACACACACACACACGTACACAATACACACACACACGTACACAATACACACATGCAAATGCCTGACTTAACAACTACCCCACAACGCGCGCGCACACACACACACACACACACACACACACACACACACACACAGAGCTTCACACACAGTTGAGATTTAGCTGTGTGTGCAGAAAAGCCCATCAGCCTTCACCCCGGATCTAAATGAATGTTTGCTGACCTTTCTGTGAATACAAGTCATTTCACAGAGACAGATTTGCATTAGTGCGGGGCCTGAGTCAGCTAGCAGGGACCCGGCCAGTCAAATTACATTAGCTCTGACTGGGCCACTGATAACGTTCTCTAAACGCTGCCGCCGCCGCAGCAGTGCCCCACAGAAGCCTGAATGTAATGTCCGCCATGACACTACTCAGGAGGCCCTCAGCAGCCCTCTGATGGATTTTATTTTATTTATTTATTTTATCTATTTATTTTCAGAGTGCTGTGCATTCATGCTGTAAATGGCCGCTTCCTGCTGCATCTCCACACAGAGTACTCAAGTCTGTGTGAGACCATCCAGATTGTATCTGGTGTGGAGCAACACGATTCGAGGGAAGACTGTCCAAGCGAGGGAATTTGTACGAATAATTTGAGTTGTCTGAGGTGGAGTAGTGTATATAAGTGCACTTCACACCAGTGTGTGCTGAGTCATACTGTACGTGTCTCTGGTCAACCACTGACTAGTCTGTGTGTGTGTGTGGGAGTGTGTATGCGTGTTTGTTTATATCGCATAAGTGTACACATCCCCACTATCTGGTTTGAAGCAGAATGTAGATATTACAATACATGAAATCACATTTGGCTGAAACTTTTTAACCAAAGCGACTTAGAACACGGTAAAACATTTTAAGCTTTTAAAGAGCAATTTTAACAACAATTTAAGGAAAATTCAAAAGGGTGGAGTGCAGCAAGAGTGAAAAAAAGTAGAAAGTGTCAAAAATAGTGAAATTAAAAGGTAGAGTGCAGTGGGAATAAGTGCATCAATGAGAGCAATTGTCAGCAGGGGGAGTGCACACATTTGCTCATGTCTGAAGTGAAGCAGTGTAGTGTACATACAGTGTATGTGCACTAGTCACTCGTGTTACATACTGTACATACATACATTGGGTGCCTCTCATTCGTTTTTTATACATCCTCCCTCCCTTCCTCGGTCCTCGTTCTCACTGATCTAGATAAAGAATAATGGGTCGGCAACAATGGGATAGTCCAGTGCTAGTTATAGATCAGTGGGAACGAGTCTGGAGGACCGAGCATCGAGGATCGAGGAGGGATGTTGAGAGAGGCCCATATTGTATGCACACTTTACTAGGATGCCGCAGCTCCCTGAACACAAGTGGGGGAAAGTGTTCATTGGGTAAATGTCAGGTGTTCATTAGATCATAAGGGCTCCAGTCCTTGTTCTCACGCAGTTGCACAACACATCTTGTGTCCCCCACCTCCACCCCCCCCCCCCCCCACACACACACACACACACACACACCACCACTGCACTGCTCCAGGCCCACCTGATTACTGTCAGTGCAATTACACTGCCCTCCATTAGCTGCGTC
>NC_085006.1:21447891-21450391 GCF_963854185.1 Sardina pilchardus
GGGGCTAACCTGAAATTGGGCATGTTCAGGAGCGCAGGAGCTGAGCAATCAGGGGCTAACCTGTGATTGGGCATGTTCGGGAGCGCAGGAGTTGTATGGGGGCTAACCTGTGATTGGGCATGTTCAGGAGCGCAGGAGCTGAGCGATCGGGGGCTAACCTGTGATTGGGCATGTTCAGGAAGACAGGAGCTGAGTGATTGGGGGCTCACATGTGCTTGGGCATGTTCAGGAAGACAGGAGCTGAGTGATTGGGGGCTCACATGTGCTTGGTCATGTTCAGCAGGTCAGGAGCTGAGCGATTGGGGGCTCACCTGTGCTTGGGCGTGTTCAGGAGGATAGGGTTCAGGGGGCTGCAGGCCGCTCAGCAGCAGGATCTCATTTTCTTTGGGCTGCCGCACTCCTAGAGACTCTATCAGCCGCGGCAGCTCAGGAGAGACCAACGCTAACTTCTACAGAAGAGAGAGAGAGAGAGAGAGAGAGAGAGAGAGAGAGAGAGAGAGAGAGAGAGAGAGAGAGAGAGAGGAAGTGAGGGGGAGTTTTAGAGGCTTTAGAAATAAATAAATGATATTAAATACATAAATCATGACCCTCGTCAGCATTTTTTCCCCCACAGCCTGAGCTCAGGGCCTCTCCATTTTTGGAGGATCTTCTCCAAAAACAAAAAATCACATTTATAGTCCTAGACGCAAACCTCAATGTACGGAGAGCCCCACGCACCTTGATACAGCTGTCGTCATGACGATCGGCGTTATGACGATCAAGGTTGACAAAGCACACCTGAGGAGGAAGAAAAGAATACAATGAAACAAGGCAACGGGACAGAACGAAAACACTTTCAACCACAACTTTCGACTTCCAACAGCTTTCTGTTTGGCAAAACATTTTTACTAGCGCGGCCAGCGGGTTTTCACAACTCCTAAACCTTGTCAACATCACCTCTGTTTTAGTAAGAGTACAACAATATCGCTTAACTTTAACAGAGTTCATAAATGTAGCCGTGCGGCCAGATTATACAATCGTGGGTAATGTCCAGGCTTCCTGAAAAAAAATAGGATTTTATTGGTTGAGGCAACAAGTGTGAAGTAGGATGACAATTTTATTAAAGGCCACCGTGAATAGTGGAAAAATAGTTTATTTTACTGTCTACACAGAGAAAAATGAGTTGCTCTGAAAGCCGTTGGTTCAGGAAAGAGATTTATTATCCCATTATTGTGTCATCACTTAATAACGGAATACAAACAAACAGAACAAATATGATTCATTAACTAATAGACAAATACAGATACACTGTTGGAAGATCCCTTTTACAATACATTTGTGAATACAAACACACACACACACACACACACACACACACATACACACACGCAAACGCACACACACACACAAATCCATTGCCTCAAGTCAGATTCTCCATAGAGGCCTCTAAGCATGTCAGTAATTATCTAAATATTTAGACCAAACTGTCAGCTCTGGTCTGATGTCACTTTTGCTGTCTTTCTCACTTTGCTTCTCTCTGTCAGTGCACACGCACACACACACACACACACACATACATACACACAGACTCTTAGTGAAAAACAAACACACATCCTCTCTCTCTCTCAAACACACACACACACACACACACACACACGGTAATAGAGGCCGGAGACCCCTGGTGTGGCACATATTGGAGATAGTGGAGAGAGTTGCCCTTTTCACAAGGCTTTCAAAGAATCATTTCTGACTGCAAAGGACACAATGGTCTGTGTGCCGTTAACGTTACACACACAAAAACACACTCACACACATGTACACACACACACACACACACACACACACACACACACACACACACACACACACACACAAATGTATGGGTTTGTAAGAAGTTCCCTAGCAGGAATACATCCATAGATGCACTTGTGATTCTTGCTTACTGTACATATGAAGCAATCCCCTCTCTCTGTCACTTCATTCTCTCTTGTTCTGTCTCCATCTCTCCATTCGTCACATTCCTCTCTCTTTCTCTCTCTCTCTCTCGTTCTTGCTATTTCAGCTTTTCTCAACGTGAGGGTGAAACAGGCTCTATTCTCTCTGCTTTGGAGCGGGCCCAGATCAGCACATCTGAAGGCCATTTCACTGATTACATTTGCATCCTGCATTCTTCTGTCTTTTTAACTTCTCATTCATCCATCCATCCATCCATCCATCCATCCATTCATCCATCCATCCATCCATCCACTCATCCATCTATTCATGGCCTGCATGGTTCACCTTTCATTTGTCAATCCGCCAAACCCCCTCGCTTAAATCTAAGTTTCAGATATCAGTCTTCTGTCTTCTCTTCTAACCAGCTCTCTCTCTCTTTATCCATGTCTTCATCCCTCTTTCTCCCCTCTCTATCTCTCTCTCATTATGTCTGTCTGGTCCAAAGTCTCTCTCTCTCTCTCTCTCTCTCTCATTATGTCTGTCTGGTCTAAAGTCTCTCTCTCTCTCTCTCTCTATTACTCTCCCT
>NC_085006.1:21479712-21484712 GCF_963854185.1 Sardina pilchardus
CCATGACTGAGTGGCTCTGAGATCCATTTTCTATCATTCTTTTCTTTCTTTCTTCCTTTCTTTCTATCTATCTATTCCTCTCTTCCTCCAGTGAAGTCTTTGGAGCAAGAACCAAACACAACACCCATGACTGGCTCTGTCCTTTCTTTCTTTCTTTCTTTCTTTCTCTCCTGCTCTCTCGCTTCCTCTTCCTACTTTACACTCTGTCTCTCTGTCTCCCCCCATCCCTCTCATCTTTGACTGCCATGCCAAATCTGTCCTCAGTAGGAGCAGAACCCATGTAAATAGGAGAGAGAGAGAGAGAGAGAGAGAGAGAGAGAGAGAGAGAGAGAGAGAGAGAGAGAGAGAGAGTGGTGTGAAAGAAAAGTCACAGCTAGATCTTCTGGATCCATCTGGATGTTCATCAAACACATCAAAGGGCCGAGGGAGAAAAGAACATGTATGAGAGACTTAAAGGGAAGAAGGGTAAAAGAGAGACAGAGAGAGAGGAGAGAGAGAGAGAGGAAAGAGGGGTGGGGGAGTGACGCAGAGAATACGTGAAAGATACAGCACTTAAAGAAGAATGTGTCGTTATAGAAAAAGACTGGCTTGATTGGCTATTGGGGCTATTACATGTAATAGCCTGCAAAACTCAAGAGCCAAATCAGCGTAGTTATTGTGCCAGATGACGGTCATACAGACACACACGAACAATGAAGACACTTGAGTGTCTATGTGCTTTAATATGTGTCTGTGTCTGCATCTGTGTGTGTGTGTGTGTGTGTGTGTGTGTCTGTGTGTGTGTGTGTGTGTGTGTGTGTGTGTGTAAAAGAGAAAGAAAAAGAGTGTATCTGACATCACTACAACACTTCTCTCGACACCCCCCCCCCCCACACTCTCCATTATGCACTTGCCTATTTTGAGTCCGTTGGCTCTCCCTTGGGGAGTTGGAGCTGCACTCTTTCATGTTGGTCATGAAAGACACATGCTAATGGCTCCATCAGCGCTCTGCTCTCCCTGCCTGTGACGCAGCGCCGCTGCGAAGCGCTTAAATGGGCCCCCCTCTCATCCATCAAACGCTGCTCTGTCTCTGTCTCACTCCAAAAGAGCTCTTCTCCGACACCCACAAATAACCGCCGCCGGTGAGATCTCACACGTTACCACTAATTAGTCATCAAGATGATTTTTAGAGAGGGGAAAAAAAGGAGGAGGAGGGAGAATTAATACGTAACGAGTTGTTGGACTGAAGGGACACGAATGTGCCGTATTACGCTCACTCGTAAAAACAGGTAACTGATAGAAACACTCTTAACTGTGCATGGGGAACTGTAGCAGGTGTAGCCTGGTGAAGGTGACCGCAGCACCTTCGGAGCAGAGGTGGAAAACTCCAGCTTCAGAAAGTGAAAGTCCAATCATGTGTTGGTTCTACCTGTGCACTTAACAGGTGATCACATCAATTAGCTATTCTGACCTGAATGAAGAGTAGTGCAATTAGTACTGTTAGTTTCTGAAGCTGGATCTTTCCACCTCTGGTTAGGAGAGAGGGTGACTGGGTGTCAAGTGTACTTTATATGAGAATGACAGAATGTGAAGGTGAGCAGTGATTAGTTTAGCTTTGGTGACTTGAAATGGCGTCTCTGAGCAGTTCAGATTAAGATCGGCGTGGTGACGATGGTGTAGACTAGAGCTTCTGAAACTCAGTTTCACTCTGTTGTTCCAAGAAGACAGTCCTCAGTGGCGTTGAATAAAAGCGTCAGCTGAACATATCAATACAAATATGCAGAAACACCTCCTTGTGCGTTTCACCTCCTTGTGTGTTTCACCTCCTCGTCTTCATTGATATTCCGACGCTGAGGGCTGCTAACACCTTCGGCTGCAGTGCTGTGTGGAGCAGAGCCTCCTGTGAGTCAGGCCAGCGCTGAGGAGGCAGGTGCACGCGCGCACACACACACACACACACACACTCACACACTCACTCACACACACACTCACACACACACACACACACACACACACACACACCTGCTGTAGGTGTGAGACGGTGTGTGTGTGTGTGTGTGTGTGTGTGTGTGGTTCACAGTGCAAGTCTGCTACATTCATAATCATAAATATAAATGTAAAATAAGTCATAAAGGATGAACGCATATATGTTTTAGAGAAGACACATCCAAACTGGGGGGTTTGAACTCATTGAAGTAGGACAAGAAGTGCCAGTATCATATGCCAGCATTAGCATTGCTTTCTTCAGCTGAAGATGAGCAGTCAAATGGGAAGAAATACGATGGAAAATCCAGAATCAAATAATCATCAGTGTTTGGAAGTTATTTTCATCCTATATTAGTTTGACAAATAAAATAATATTATTTTGCACCAAATAATATTATGTGATATAATTTGGTGCATAACATCAACAAAAAGATTTTGTCTCTCAATAGCGGTCTCAGGCTGCTCGTAACACATAGTAAGATCACATGATGAATAAATGTATGAATTATTTGTAAAGAGTTTATTAATAATGAACAAGCTAATGCGTCTGTGGTTGTGGTTAGGGATTTTTTGTTTGTTTTGGTCGGGTGTCTGAATGGCAATATTGGTTTACCTGTCATGCAGTCCAGACACTTATTTGTCACCGTGCATACCGCACCTGTTTAATCAATAGTCTGAAATAGGAAATAATGACAAACGAACACCCCTGCACACAGATCAATGCTATAAACCCCAGCCAATATCCACTATGGCACTTGATTAGAACACAAAAAAAAAAGATAGTTAAGGGCGTCGGGTCGATGCTCGTTAGCTTCCATTAGTCGAAGAGTGAGATAAATGATTCATGCTCTGGAGTGAGATCAGTTAGACTTCCCCATTCAGCGCCGTGTAGCAGAGGCCATAGCCGGGGCCACTGATCCATGACCTGGAGGATTACTTGACTTGGGCCGAGGACAAAAAAACAATGGCGAAACATAAACTGCCAGTGCGAACGGCTGATAAATAGTTGGTGTCGCGGGCTCGCGGACACGTTCGACGTGAGTGTTTTTCTGAGGCGTGAAATATTCATGAACAAATGGAAAAGTCATGAATGGGTGGCGGCGGTGGTCGGGAGGCTGGCTGGCAGGCTGGCGGGCGAGCGAGCGAACGCACGGAGTGCGACAAGCAGACGTCTTTTTTCGCGCGAGCAGAGTGAGTGTTGCTATATTTAGCAACGCGTCCCGGCTTTGCACCCTTTCCCTCTCTGTCTCCCTCTCCCTCTCTCTTATGCACACATCTCGCACGGAAAAACACACATGATACCACCCAACGCACACACACATGCACACACATGCACGCACACACACACACACACACACACACAAACAATATTCACGTACTCTCTCTCTCAAACACAGGCACACATAGATACACAGATAAAATTCACTCTGTCACACACACACACACACATACACACACACACACACACAAACACACACATAGCCTACAGAGAGAAAGAGAAAATACACTATCGCTCTCTCTCTCTCTTTCACACCCACACACCCACACACACACACACACACACACACACAGACACAAATGCAACATACAGACAGAAACACACAGATCCCTCCCCACTGTATCTCAGTGTTAGGGCATCACGGTGTGAGAGGCTATCCACTGCTGCCATATCGTTTATTAAAATCTCCCAAAGACGCTTCTTCCTCACAGCTCAGGAGCGAGATGAAATGACGCAGCACAGCACCTCGTCGAATCATAGCGGTAGACACACACACACACACACACACACACACACACACACACGCCTGGTGCGCACACACACACACACACACACACAGACACACACACACACACACACACACACACACACACACACACACACACACACACACAGAGGCATAAGCTCCCCAAAATGGAGCAATAATCTGGAGAAATTGTGTTTAGTTTCATCGCTGCAGTTCCCCACAATTCTCCCAACAGTCGTTCCAACTGAAATATTTCCACCTGAAATTATTAAATATTTACCTGTTTATTTGTTTTGGTTTTTCTGTTGTTTTGGCAGTGTGTGTGTGTGCGTGTGTGTGGGTGTGGGTGGGTTGTGGGGGTGTAATGGTAATAGGTGTAATGCGAGCCTATTGGTGGAGGGTACACGCAGCGGCGGCGAATGGGAGCGCTTCTCTGCGCTCAGTCGGAGCTCAGGCCTGGGGAAGGGGAACCCACTGAGTGCAATTTCACAACGGATTAACATTTGCCATTCTGCTGCCAGGCCTTTACTGGTTATCACACACACCAGAGAGAGAGAGAGGAGGGGGGGAGAGAGAGAGAGAGGAGGGGGAGAGAGAGGAAAAGGGGAAGGGAAGAGAGGCAGAAGATGGAGGGAGAGAGAAGAAGGATGGAGATGGAGAGAGAGAGGAAGAGGAAGAGGAAGGGGAGAAAAAGGGAGAGAGGAGAGAGATGAGAACGAGAGAGAAAGAGGGAGAGAGAGAATGAGAGAGAGGAGAGGCATATGTACAGAGAAAAGGAGAGCAAGAGAAGAAGAAGAAGAAGAAGAGGGAATGACAAGGAGAGAGAGCAGGAGGATGAAATGGAAAGAGAGAGAGAGAGAGAGAGAGAGAGCAGGAGGATGACATGGACAGAGGGAAAGAGAGAAAGAGGGAGGATTAAATGGGGGGAGAGAGAGAGAGAGAGAGGGAGGATTAAACAGCGAGAGGGAGAAAGAGAGAGCGGGGAGATGACAGACTCAGGGGCAAGAGGAGGTCAAGTGGGCGCAGGAGGCCAAAACAGCATCCTAACAAACAACAAAGAACCAGCCCTGAGTGACCTTGAACCTGCCTGGGTGACCTTGGACCTGCCTGGGTGACCTTGGCCAGACGATGATTCAAACGTTAGCCCGGGAGAGCGACACACAGATTAAGGAACACATGTCCCTGCTGAGAGGAGAGGAGAGAAGGGAGGGGAGAGCGATCGTCCAGGCGCGGTGTAAAACACGACCCTGAACAGACCACTCGTCGGGGGTAAAAATAGCTGCTGAGTCC
>NC_085006.1:21487212-21499712 GCF_963854185.1 Sardina pilchardus
TTCTGCTCCCAACTTTAATGAGATTCAGTAACAGATCTAAGACTTTTAAGATTGTTGTACACAAAAGGTTGGTAACACTTTATAATAATGGTACATGAATTCTCATGAACTAATGCATGAATTAATGCATGAATTACGCATTAGTTAATCCATTAATATATCATGAATCATTATGACTTAACATGAATTCACTGATTGCCATTAATGAATTAATACATAAATAACTCATCATCTTAAGCATTAAGTACGGTTGGCACATCATCATGAATCATGATTAATTAAGCATGATCATGATGACTTTTTGTCAGACAAAATTTTGGACATCACTGTCATGGAGAAAAAAGAAAAGTAATTACACATGAATTCATGTTAACTAAATGACATGAATTATCATGAGTTAATTCATTAACTCATGCATTAATTACACATGAAAATCTCATTAATAAACATGAATTAATAGTATGTCATTAATGACATCAGGTATAGACAACAATTCATCTTGAGCATTAGGTACAGTGGGTAAATCATTATGAATATGATCAATTACACATGATCATGGTGATTTCTAGGTTTTTGAAATCTGCTCAAGGGGTAAGTAAACTATACATTAACTCATCATGAACTAATTAAGACCATTTTCAGAGAATATCGAAGAATCCACATCGTTCAAATATAGGCATGTCCTCATTAGCTAAGCATTATCTTTTCATTAGTTAATCATGTCTGTGGCCCCTCAGATAAAGTGATGAACAGGTGGTGCTTTAAATGCATGAAGTTTGAAGTCATGCAAAAATGGTCAATTTACATTAATTAATGATGAATTACTCATGAGTTCATCATGTTTGTGGCCCCTCACCTAAAGTGGTAAATGGACCCTTCTTTATCACTGGCCAAAGAAGTGATTTTAAAAAGAAATAAATTGTTACATTACATGAATCAAAGATTAAGTGCTCATGAGTTCATCATGTGTGTGGCCCCTTAACTGAAGTGGTAAACAGGTGTTTATTTAACATTGATGAATAGTGTTATTAACAATGAAGAAACTGATATTTAATTTGTTATTTTTAATTCCTGCCAACAGGCGCATCAGTGCATGAATCCTACACACATCAAAACACTACTTTTCATACAAAGTTGTAGCACACGAACAATGAAAGAAACAATCCAAGGTTCAAATCATAGGTTTAAACCTATAAACTTATTTAAAGTTCAACCCAGTCTCATTCTCAAAACGTTTCCCTGGGAAAATGTTTGCAGACCCAGCAAAACGTACCTCTAGGTACATTTCCAAAACGTACCTCCAGGTACGTTTCTGATGCCAGCAGGGGGTGCTAAAGAGCGACGTTTACACATTGTTTACTACAGTTAGGTCTGGTCAAATATTCAAATGTAAACATGACAAATAAAGTATCACAGTATCAAATCCCTCACAATACAAAAACAATGTCATGGTGAGAGCAAATTCAGTTCCGTTGGATTCAAATAATAAGCAAAGTCCCTTTTGGTATAAAAGAAAAAGTAGAAAGTCTCGTTTGGTATAAAAGTAAAATTCAAACGTCCCTTATGGTATAAAAGCAAAATTCAAAAATTGTTTCCGATGTGCTCCTTCCTGCGTGGGAAAATAACTGCTTATCCGTAATCCGAGTGCGATGCTGGAAGTTCACGCAGACAGGGAAGAAACCTTGCAGCAGTTGGCCACACATTCCAAAACGTACCTCCAGGTACATTTCCAAAACGTACCTCCATGTACATTTCCAAAACGTACCTCCAGGTACGTTTCTGATGCCAGCAGGGGGTGCTGCTGGGTGGGTGGTCGACACGCGTAATCTCTTGGGACAGGCTCGCCATCGTAGTTGGTCTGAAATCCACTGAATCTCTATCCCGTAATAAGAACCAATCTACACAGAAAAGAGTAAGTTACCATTAGACATTTATTTTCTATGAGATCTCATTTAAACTTTCTTTTCTTATAGCATCAAACTCTCAACAGGCATAACGCCGTAATACTGCCATAAAAGGAGACAACATCTCAGCTGCAGCATACTGATAACTAGCACAATTGAATAGAATAGAATAGAAGAATATATACTTTCTTGATCCTGTGAGGAAAATTTGTTTCTCTGCATTTAACCCAATTTAACCGAATTAGTGAACACGTGAACACACACACACACACACACACACACACACACACACACACACACACACACACACACACACACACACACACACACACACACACACACACACACACACACACACACACACACACACACACACACACACACACACACACACAGTGAGGGGAATCACACACTAACCCAGAGCAGTGAGCTGCCTGCCCAACCAGCAGCGCTCGGGGAGCGGAGAGGGGTTAGGTGCCTTGCACAAGGGCACTGATTTCAGCCGTGGTGGACTGCTCGGGGATCGAACCGGCAATCCGGTTACAAGTCCGAAGCCCTAACCAGTACACCACGGCTGCCCCGATAGTTAGCCAGCACGGCTAACAAACCTTGAGCAGACAGGATGTACATATAAATAGTTCGGAAACACACCCGTAATTCACAAGGAAAATGTACAACAAGACATGTTTCACTTTAAAGTAGCCTATCAACTAACTGTCGAACTTGCATCAATTGCTGCAAGCTAATATCACAACGGGAGTTCAATGAACACATTAGCTATGCAGATTTACGTGAGTTACATTAAAAGTTTAAACCAAAACAACCAAAGAAAATGTGGAGCTTTGTGAGCTTTCTAAGTCTCCAATTCACCGTAAGATTGACTATTCACATGTAATCCACTAACGTGATAAACAATAAACTTACCGAAGCTCTTCTCTCGTTAAAACAAAACTGAAAGATCTTCTTGGCGCGATATATAACTAAGTAAAGTTAAGAGGTAGTAAAAACGATTACAGCACTTCTCTCAAGTTCGAAACCGTGGCGTCCGTTCATTCATTCCAGAATCTACCTAGAGAGGGAAATTCAAATTTCCGCGCATGCGCGGTGCATACTGGCACTGAATCTACAGGGCAGGTTCGAATCCGGCCGTGTGCAGGGCTGAGCCCTGAGCCTAGGAGCGGAAGTCGAGCGTGATAACTATTGAGCTCAAATCTCCTGCTACTTGATATTTATGTATATAGGCCCAGCTTTTCACAGGTCCGAAGCCGACTGCGTGCCGAGTCTGGGATTCATGATGACTTGCGGTGCTTGCGAGGCTCAGGGCTCAGCCCTGCACACGGCCGGATTCGAACCTGCCCTGTAGATTCAGTGCCAGTATGCACCGCGCATGCGCGGAAATTTGAATTTCCCTCTCTAGGTAGATTCTGGAATGAATGAATGGACGCCACGGTTTCGAACTTGAGAGAAGTGCTTGCATTATAACTAAACATTTGAGTAATCGTTTTTACTACCTCTTAACTTTACTTCGTTATATATCGCGCCAAGAGGATCTTTCAATTTTGTTTTAACGAGAGAAGAGCTTCGGTAAGTTTATTGTTTATCACGTTAGTGGATTACATGTGAATAGTCAATCTTACGGTGAATTGGAGACTTAGAAAGCTCACAAAGCTCCACATTTTCTTTGGTTGTTTTGGTTTAAACTTTTAATGTAACTCACGTAAATCTGCATAGCTAATGTGTTCATTGAACTCCCGTTGTGATATTAGCTTGCAGCAATTGATGCAAGTTCGACAGTTAGTTGATAGGCTACTTTAAAGTGAAACATGTCTTGTTGTACATTTTCCTTGTGAATTACGGGTGTGTTTCCGAACTATTTATATGTACATCCTGTCTGCTCAAGGTTTGTTAGCCGTGCTGGCTAACTATCGGGGCAGCCGTGGTGTACTGGTTAGGGCTTCGGACTTGTAACCGGATTGCCGGTTCGATCCCCGAGCAGTCCACCACGGCTGAAATCAGTGCCCTTGTGCAAGGCACCTAACCCCTCTCCGCTCCCCGAGCGCTGCTGGTTGGGCAGGCAGCTCACTGCTCTGGGTTAGTGTGTGATTCCCCTCACTGTGTGTGTGTGTGTGTGTGTGTGTGTGTGTGTGTGTGTGTGTGTGTGTGTGTGTGTGTGTGTGTGTGTGTGTTTGTGTGTTTGTGTGTTTGTGTGTTCACGTGTTCACTAATTCGGTTAAATTGGGTTAAATGCAGAGAAACAAATTTTCCTCACAGGATCAAGAAAGTATATATTCTTCTATTCTATTCTATTCTATTCTATTCTATTCAATTGTGCTAGTTATCAGTATGCTGCAGCTGAGATGTTGTCTCCTTTTATGGCAGTATTACGGCGTTATGCCTGTTGAGAGTTTGATGCTATAAGAAAAGAAAGTTTAAATGAGATCTCATAGAAAATAAATGTCTGATGGTAACTTACTCTTTTCTGTGTAGATTGGTTCTTATTACGGGATAGAGATTCAGTGGATTTCAGACCAACTACGATGGCGAGCCTGTCCCAAGAGATTACGCGTGTCGACCACCCACCCAGCAGCACCCCCTGCTGGCATCAGAAACGTACCTGGAGGTACGTTTTGGAAATGTACCTGGAGGTACGTTTTGGAAATGTACCTAGAGGTACGTTTTGCTGGGTCTGCAAACATTTTCCCAGGGAAACGTTTTGAGAATGAGACTGGGTTGAACTTTAAATAAGTTTATAGGTTTAAACCTTTGATTTGAACCTTGGATTGTTTCTTTCATTGTTCGTGTGCTACAACTTTGTATGAAAAGTAGTGTTTTGATGTGTGTAGGATTCATGCACTGATGCGCCTGTTGGCAGGAATTAAAAATAACAAATTAAATATAAGTTTCTTCATTGTTAATAACACTATTCATCAATGTTAATTATCTCCCTCAACAATGGAATTCTCTTCTCTGATTGGCTAATGGGGTGGCCATTAACTTCGTATAACCTGCTACCTTCGAAGTAGTTCCCGTATCACACTTGAATATTAATTCGCCAAACTCGTTGCGAAGTTTAAATGAACTGTCACGTTGCATCCAAGCTGAAATACAGACGTGCAGAACCATAGTAACATTGTAGCATATCACAGAGGTTGATTGTAGCTAGTTGGATGCCATGTAGGCTATAAAAGTAGCGATCTTTCAAAGTTAAAGTTAATCAGAATCCTGGGAAATGCCCGCTTGACAACGGCAGAGATAGAACTAACGACTGGCTTTTGGCCGTAGCAACCAGCCATTTAGAACTAACGACTGGCTTTTGGCCATAGCAACTATCCATTTAGAACTAGTAACGGCAGTTTTGTCCTGCAAGTAGAAAGTTGATATGTGGCGGAAAGTAGTCCCACGGTCAAGACAGTTTTAGCGATGTTAACGGACGCAACGGTGGAATAAAACTATGTTCTAAATATACAGGTTATGAATACAAACGGGAGATAAGCGGGATAACGGCCTTCGAGGTCGACCGGTTCGATGGAAATAATGGCACGGCGGAGGTAACTCCGTCTCCGTGCTTCGCACGTCGCCCGGAGTTCTAGACCTCCAGCTAGCCATTATTTCCATCGAACCGGTCACCTCGTCGGCCGTTATCCCTTACATAAACACCTGTTTACCACTTCAGTTAAGGGGCCACACACATGATGAACTCATGAGCACTTAATCTTTGATTCATGTAATATAGCAATTTATTTCTTTTTAAAATCACTTCTTTGGCCAGTGATAAAGAAGGGTCCATTTACCACTTTAGGTGAGGGGCCACAAACATGATGAACTCATGAGTAATTCATCATTAATTAATGTAAATTGACCATTTTTGCATGACTTCAAACTTCATGCATTTAAAGCACCACCTGTTCATCACTTTATATGAGGGGCCACAGACATGATTAACTAATGAAAAGATAATGCTTAGCTAATGAGGACATGCCTATATTTGAACGATGTGGATTCTTCGATATTCTCTGAAAATGGTCTTAATTAGTTCATGATGAGTTAATGTATAGTTTACTTACCCCTTGAGCAGATTTCAAAAACCTAGAAATCACCATGATCATGTGTAATTGATCATATTCATAATGATTTACCCACTGTACCTAATGCTCAAGATGAATTGTTGTCCATACCTGATGTCATTAATGACATACTATTAATTCATGTTTATTAATGAGATTTTCATGTGTAATTAATGCATGAGTTAATGAATTAACTCATGATAATTCATGTCATTTAGTTAACATGAATTCTTGTGTAATTACTTTTCTATTTTCTCCATGACAGTGATGTCCAAAATTTTGTCTGACAAAGAGTCATCACGATCATGCTTAATTAATCATGATTCATGATGATGTGCCAACCGTACTTAATGCTTAAGATGATGAGTTATTTATGTATTAATTCATTAATGGCAATCAGTGAATTCATGTTAAGTCATAATGATTCATGATATATTAATGGATTAACTAATGCGTAATTCATGCATTAATTCATTCATTAGTTCATGAGAATTCATGTACCATTATTATAAAGTGTTACCAAAAAGGTTTATTTCAATCACATACTGCTCTTATTTATATTAGGAAGCACCTTCATCTATCCATTGAAAACTTGTGAGTGGCATCGTGTTGTGTGATACATTTTTCACATTTTAGGGAGGCCTTTTATGGCGACTAGTCCAAAGCACATCAAAGAAAAATCACGTTTTTTTTTAATCATCACTGATGGAGGAGGTGGGTGCATTATCTTGGCAAAAAAGGTGAAGTGTGCACTAACACATATTCTAACAAAATGAGAAATAAGCCTTTTGTGTGCATAAAAAAATATTTCATTTATTTTACGCCAGCACTTTTATGAGTGGGAGATTTTGTTCATTACATATGCAGGACACATACAGTACACACGGCATGTGTGCACACAAATGCACACACATACACAAATGAACGCAAAATGTCAGAGGAGACTTGAGTTGGTCTCTGACTCATTGACACCTGTTTAGAGTGGGGGCACAAATACCTGATGACTAACAAACAAACTTCACTCATTAACACACCCACACATACACAAACATACACACACACACACACACACACACACAACCTCACACACACATACATGCAGAGAGAGAGAGAGAGAGAGAGAGAGAGAGAGAGAAACCACACACCCAAACTCAGTTCCACACACATACACAAAAGATCACTTTCCCATATAGCTCTGACGAGCACTGAAGAGTCGCCTAATTGCACACCAATCAACAGTAGGCCAAGTGATTATACACCTGCCTCCCCTCCCCTCCCCTCCACACACACCCACACACACACACACACACTTGGGCAAATGTCCACTAATTGGCTTCATCAACCTTCATCTTCTCACACCTGTCAGCTCACAGGCCCTCACCACTCCTAACACTTCCGTTTCACTCTCACGGTCCAAACCACAGATGTACATTCACACCTGTACACACACACACTCCTTACATACACACTCGCACACACTCACACACATACACAAACGCCACACACACACACACACACACACACACACACACACACACACACACACACACACACACTACAACAGCTCGAGCTTGCCCCCAGTCACCTCTCCAAGGCTGCAGAGCATTTCCTCCTGAGACCACAGTAAAATGGCACCCAGCAGCTCAGCATTCACTAACGACTCCTGGCTGCAGATGAACCCAAACTGCCCTTGTGAGTGACCTGCCAATGTCACAAGATCTGCAAGGTTTACGGGCAACACATGTGACCTCGAATCTGACTTTTTGTAAAGATTTCCTTGTTTTATTCAGGTTCTAAATGTAGTGCACAAATCCTTACTGATATTACAGAGGGATGGTTGACCCTGTGTGAAACATTAATACTTAAATCTTTTAAGCTGAAACGCACCAGCCAGCAAAAAAAAATGCACCAGTATTGAGGTTGAATTTTTATGGGCAAATAATATGCCTATTTTCTTCAAATTCATTTTCAAGTGTGTGTGAAGGACCGATAAACACATCTGTCATTCCCACACTAGCTGCCCAAGCTGGGTTCAATGCAGTTCAGAGTGCCCCCATGGGACACACAAACTTTCTCAGCCTGACATTGGCAACTGGAGCACAAATATACACCAGTTAACATGGTGCTAGCAGGCTTTAGTTAGCTAATGCCTGCTAGTTGTTAGTTAGTTGTTAGTTAGCTTATGAACTGTACTGGATATCTAGTCTGGCTATCACTAAGCTCAATCTTTTAAGATTGAACATTAGTATGGGGAGTCTGTGCTTTATTTCTACTGCACAAGAGGCGTGATCAATGGGCATCGTTCAAATGACTCCGTACGCTTGGATAGTCCTTCAAACCAATCAGACCTACGATCCGGTGTGTCTTTTGGATAAGCTACTGTAATTTGTGATTGGACCCAAAGGTTGAGGACAGGAAGCAGGGGAGATAGATGTGCAGGTTTCCAGCCAAATACAGTAGACACCAGTTACATGAAGCTAGCAGGCTTCTATTGATGCCCGTCGGACACTCTTAAAAAGGGGTTCTTAAAGAACCAGAGGTTCCTTCGATGAATCTTTCAAAAAAGTTTAAAGAACCATTTAGGGGTGTCATATACTGTATGAAGCATGCAATAGAACCATTTTTGGTTCTATATAACACATTTTTTTCCTAAGAGTGTGCTGTTGTTAGTGTCCTTCAGACGGTAGCGTTCTTGCTTGTTTTAGACAAATCTCTTTGCTACTGCTCTCGGCGATGTCTGCACCGTTTGGCCTCCCACTTGCCCACTTAGTGCAGTGTTAGTGACCGCTTACTGGGAGTCTGTGATGTCTGCAGCCTCATTTGAAATGGCATCTGCTGAATTAGTAAATGTATCTGAAACCCTAAATAGAGTCAAAGAACATGTAACATGAATTATAAAGGAACACGCAGATCTGACACATTAGGAGTTGCAGAAACACAGCCATAGCGTATATGTTATAGCTAGAGGACACGTGGATGATGATGGAGTTCTGTGTGTTGTGTCTAGTGAGAAAAGAATGTCCAGAGGCGCCTTCAAATTCGCAAAAACCCAGGCGAACGTTTGCAAACAGATTTTCGTTTGCCTTGAGATTTAAGCGAACGTTTGCGAGCAGTTTTCTGTTTGCCTTGAGATGTTAGCTAATGTTTGCAAACACTCGCAAACAGTCTGAGGCGGTCGTTCTCTCTCGAACATACAGCAGAGCTGGACGTGAGCTGGACGAAGTGTTATGGAATGTTGTTACAATGGAATGTTGACACCAAATATGAACGCACCTCAGCTCTGACCTTTCTATGCATGTCTTTCTATAGACCCTTTCAACTGCTTAAACACACATGCGTGTTCCTGAGGCGCTCGTTTTGAACGTCTCCACTGGAGACCCTTTACAGAGTAGAGCAGATTGAAAGGCTCTACAGCAGTTTCCTCTGTATTAGCCACATACTGTAGTGTACAAGTTGCAAGATGCTGTTTTATGCAAGTTATAGGAAACAAAACCATATTAATGCTCAATGGTGTTTTTTGCCCGCAATGGCACCTTCCAGGCAGTATAGCCTAAAAGGCACTACCTTTACCCTATTCCTAACCCTAACCCCCTCAACCCTCATCCTACCCCTAAACTGAGGGGAGTAGTGCCTTGAAGGCAGCGCTGCCTGAAAGGCACCATTGAGGGCAAATAATACCAAAGACCATACCGCTCCCTCATATTAACTGCCCCCATGTATTAACCTCATAGCTGAAGAAATTTAGCAAAATCAATGTATAAGCCGCGGCTAATTACGTTATGCGGAATGAAACACCATGTCTGAAATACAATCAAACGCAGTCCAGTCTTCTCCTAGTGAACACAGTACATACAGTCAGCCAGTGAGTGAATGTTTTTTTTTTCTTCAATGGAGTCCATATGCAAGCTGGCCCTCTATTTTAATGACTAATAAACTGACAATGATAGGCCTGAAATCTCTCTCTCTCTCTCTCTCTCTCTCTCTCTCTCTCCATGTGCAGACTCAGCAATGTGGTGACCATAAAGTGCTTTTATGTCCCTCTGTTTCCGCAGTGACACTGCATGGACCAAAACTGCAGCCATTTTCTTTTTCAAAACCCTGACCCATTCCAAAAGGACTAATTTTGGACTTTCGACACACACACACACACACACACACACACACACACACACACACACACACACACACACACACACACACACACACAGACACACAGACACACACAGACACAGACACACAGACACACACACACACACACACACACACACACACACACACACACACACACACACACACACACACACACACACACACACACACACACCATTTCCTTTTAGCATGATGGATGGTGGTCATTTAATGCAATGGTGCCTACAGAACCCTCACATTCAGCTTTCAGCATTGGCAAGCATGGCAGTAGTGATAGCGCTCCCTCCAGGATTGGAGGACCAACAACAATCAAGAAGAGTAGCTGTGTGTGCACATCCCACCTTGCAGGGCCAGGGCAAATAGGAATATAAGAGGCTGAGAACCAAAGGGGTATAAGTCACCAACTTTACAGGAGAGCCAAAACAAATCTAACTGCTTCTATATGTTCACAGTTAAAGACCTTTGGTTTTTGCTCAATAACTTCATATTTATAAATATTCTACTTCTATAATTTTGTCAGCTAGAAAGAGCTCATCAAGAGCTTTCAGGTGATATAGATGACTCAATTTTGACCAAAATGTCACTTACGCCCCTTTGGTTCTCAGCCCTCGTAATGTCCACAACACTGATATTTGCTCCCGTTTAATGTTAAAAACAAGCAACGTTTCTACTGGGTCTTCATCAGGCAAATGACACATTCTGTGTGAAAATCTGTCTCAGCTTTCAAATCCAAACGCTAGAGAGGCAGGAAAGACGAATATAAATCCTTGATGGGACGTACTCACACAGTCAGACACTTGTACATCAGATGCTCATTGCTGAACCAGTAAAATACACACACACACACACACACACTCACACACAATACACACCCTAAGAAAACTGACATCTCAGGAGCAGACCGTGTGCTGCTCTCTTCCAGAGTCGTTTGACAACTGGGTCATAATCACACATTTATGAGTTCAACCTCTCTCTCTCTCTCTCTCTCTCTCTCTCTCTCTCTCTCTCTGTGTGTGTGTGTGTGTGTGTAACACCTACTGTACTTATCTGTCATAATCAAGTCTGTCATATGATTGTGTGTGTGTGTGTGTGTGTGTGTGTGTGTGTGTGTAACACACTGTGTGGATGCGTGAGTGTGCATGTGTGTGTGTGTGTGTGTGTGTGTGTGTGTGTGTGTGTGTGTGTGAAGCATACAGTACAGTATCAGCATGGATAAAAGCAAAACAAAAAATGTAAAACATTACCTCTCAGTGAAGAGCTTCATCATGGAGAACAGGTTGCTCAGCATATTGCCTCCTCTCCCTTGTCTTGCGCTCTCAGAAAGGATACGTCCGTCTGCAAATGACACAGGGTGATAAACAATGACACAGCCTTTATGTGTGTGAGTAAATGTGTGCGTGCTGTGTTCAGTGTTCAAGGAAGAGAGAGAGAGAGAGAGAGAGAGAGACAGAGAGTGAAAAAGAGAGAAGAAAATGCTATAGATCTGTTCTACTCACTCAAAGACCACTTTGGTTCAAAGGCACCTAATAACTCTCCTGAAGTCTATTGAAGTGACCACTCTGAACGGATCAATATCCTTACATTCAGACATGCTCTGACCATTACATCCTCTATTACACAGGTAGTGCCGCATGCCCCGATACTCTCAACCCCCTCATCTTTCACCCTGGACCTACACCTTCAAACGGGCACTTTTTGCTTTATTGAGCTGCATCTAAAGCCTCCATTTCAAAGAGGTAAACCCTGTCAACGAGACATGATGATTGGATACGTTTTTGTCAATCCCAGCAATCAAAAGACAACGGGCTGTCCTTAATGGTCCTATAGTGGTGAAGAACCACATAAAGAGTGGAATTAGAATAAACCGCTGACTCACCGCTTGCATGTTCAGTTGGCCATGAATCACACACACGCACGCACGCACGCACGCACGCACGCACGCACACACACACACACAGGTCCTCCTCCTTTTCCCTTACCCACACCTTGCTCATCAGATCTCAGGGTCACCCCTTCACCTAGCAACCGCTGCTTGATTGACAGCTCTGCATTGGTGCCCCCTGCCCCTTCCCCAGGCTCTGAGTCTGGTTCCGGCCTCCATCTGTTAACCCTGTTGGTGTCACTACTCTCCATCCAGCACTATAGGGAACCTCATCATGCCAGACCTGCATATTTGTAATTCATCACATGTTACAATACATAACGATCTTTTCACTTGTTTGCCCATCGGTATGATTGCTATGTTTGGGTGTAACGTTAAGCATGTTTGGCTAGGTTGCTGCCCGTGGTCCTGGAATGCTTTAAGCAGAGATCGCGTTAAAGCGATGGCCACTTGCACCCCCTGTGTAAGGAAGGAGGATGAGTAACTGGGCTATCAGTGAAA
>NC_085006.1:21504712-21507212 GCF_963854185.1 Sardina pilchardus
CAGTATCGTCTTCCTGAGGGAAGCAGAGAGAACAGACCATAGTCTGGGTGGCTGGGGTCTCTGAGTATCTTGGTGGTCTTGTCCTTGCACCGCTTGGTATAGATGTCCTTTAGGTTAGGGAGTTGCCCCCCTATGGTGCGTTCAGCTGAACGCACCACTCTCTGCAGGGCCTTTTGGTCTTGGATGGTGGTGTTACCATACCAAGCGGTGATGCACCCAGTCAGGATGCTCTCTATGGTGCTGGAGTAGAAGCTCTGCAGGACTGTTTTGGATGCTCTGAATTTCTTCAGCCTCCTTAGATGGTACAGTCTCTGCCTAGCTTTCTTTACCACAGTGTCCAGGTGGGTAGACCATGTCAGATCCTCAGTGATCTGGACACCGAGGTACTTGAATGTGTCCACCCTCTCCACAGGGGTCCCACTGATGGATAAGGGTGTGTAGTCCCGCACCTGCTTCCTCCCAAAGTCCACCAGCATCTCTTTGGTTTTGGTGACGTTGAGATGGAGATTGTTTCTCTGACACCACTGGGTCAGGCACCTCACTTCCTCCAGGTAGGCCGCCTCATCGTTGTTGTGGATTAGGCCTACCACTACGGTGTCGTCAGCAAACTTAATGATGGTATTTGAGTCTGTGGTGGCTGTACAGTCGTGCGTATACAGGGAGTACAGCAGGGGGGACAGAACACAGCCCTGGGGGGCCCCTGTGCTGAGGGTGAGGGAGGTTGAGGTGTGCCTGCCCGCTTTCACCACCTGGGGTCTCTCTGTCAGGAAGTTCAGGATCCATGTGCAGAGGGCGTCGTTCAGCCCCAGGCTCCTGAGCTTCGAGATGAGGGTGGAGGGAAGAATTGTATTGAAGGCTGAACTATAGTCAACAAATAACAGTCTCGCATAGTTCAACACTTTCCCCTTGCTCTTGTCCAGATGTGATAGGACAGTGTGTAGTATGTGAGCAATGGCATCCCCAGTGGATCTATTGGGCCGGTACGCAAATTGTAGAGGGTCCAGTGTGTTGGGCAGTGAGGAGCAGATGTGGGCCTTGACCAGCTTCTCAAAACATTTCATCACCACAGAGGTGAGTGCAACTGGGCGATAGTCGTTATGACAGGCTGGGCTGGGCTTTTTGGGTATGGGGATGATGGTAGACTTTTTAAAGCATGTGGGGATGATGGACTGTGCCAGGGACAGGTTGAATATAGCTGTGAACACTGGTGCCAACTGGTCGGCGCAGACCTTGAGAACTCGTCCAGCTATCTCATCTGGTCCTGCAGCCTTCCTGGTGTTCACTTGCTGGAATGTCCTCCTGACATCGTGTTCAGAGAGAACGAGTGGTCCTCCGTTCCCTCCTACTCCGCCACTCTCCTCTCACACACACACACACACACACACAACTATGTACACTCACTCACTCACTCACACATTCTCTCTCCCCCTGTGTGTGTGTGTGTATGTGTGTGTGTGTGTGTGTGTATTTTATGCCTAATGTCTATGACAGATTACATGTGTGCTGAAGGACAAACAAGACATTTTTGGGAGGATTCTTATTCTTAGTCTATCTTCTGGTAATAGGGACTGACTGACAACCTATCATCATTAGTCACAACCAATTCCCAGCCAATCATGACCTGCCAGGATCAGGCACAACCAGTCTGCAGCCAATCAAAAATAATTATAGCTGCTCACAATCCATCAGACCACCAGAAAATGTCAGTCCCTGTATTGTGAAAGCAGGTTACAAATCAGTTGACGACGGCCATTTCTTCTCATTTAGGCGTTATTCACACTTTTGTTTTGTTTTGCTGGTCTGAACTCCAGTCCCAGTGTGTTAACTCCTCCTGCCTCTGTTGGTTTGTGTCCTTGTTGCAATACAGTACTTTCTTGAACCGTGGTCTGTGACTGTTTATGCCAGCGATGTAACATCATGTCCTACTCCTAACCACATCTGAGCGTCTGACGTCTTACGTGTTGTTAGAACACAGTGTACTACTACCACATACTCTCTGTATGCTGAACGCAGCTTGAACCGAGTAACCGAGATCATCAGGAATCATCAGGGACGCCTCGCATATAAGCCATGATCTCTTCCAACTTCTGAAGACAGAAGAGATGGTATGCATGACACTTAGAGAGGGAGAGAGAGATAAGCGTGTGTGTGTGTGTGTGTGTGTGAGAGAGAGAGAGAGAGAGAGAGAGACAGTATGTGTGTGTGTGCATAAGTGCCCATATGTGCGTGCGTGTGTATGTGTGTGTCTAATCAAATATGCTAGACCAACTTCCAACAGCATTCCTAACTAATGCACATTGACCTTTTGAACAGGTCTTTTGATCATTAGTGAGAGAGAGCAGCAGAATTCAAAGCAACCTTAAGAAGACACATTGAGAGCCTTTTGTTTGTGTGTGTGTGTGTGTGTGTGTGTGTGTGTGTGTGTGTGTGTGTGTGTGTGTGTGTGTGTGTGTGTGTGTTTGTGTGTGTGTGTGTGTGTGTGTGTGTGTGTGTGTGTGTG
>NC_085006.1:21509712-21514712 GCF_963854185.1 Sardina pilchardus
ACACATTACACACACACATTTTGAGCCATGATTACCTTGAGAAGAGGCATCTTCATTACGACACATTCACATTCTCATGAAGACACATTACTACACACGTCATGGCAGAGACATCTGCTGCTTAACTCTATCCTGGCAAGCCAAACTACACAGAAATGTATAGTCTGGGGTCGGACCATTCACAGAGTTGAAGCCTGTGGGTGGGATGAACAGTTGTCTTTCAAACTGCCTCTGCACGTAATAGGCCAGCATTTGTGACCAATCGTAGCCGGTTGGCAAAACGGCAAATACATCCTTCTTTAAAACAAATGACTTGAGTGCTTCTTTCTGCTCAAACTTCAAAGAAAAGCCCAAGTCTAACTCTTCCTAAGCCGATTCAAACGAGCGCGCTTCGTCAGCCTCATCCATCTTTTGTTTTTCTCTATGGTTGTGCGATACGGTCTCAAACCCAACTCGTCGAACAAGGACGCATGGTCCAGCCCCCTGGCGTCTTATCAGAAGCCGAAGGTGAGCTAAGGCGGGCTCAAGGACTCCATACACAGATAGAGCGTTCTGATTGGCTAGGCTAAACTCGAGCCTAGCACAGGCTTGGCCTCAACGGTGCGACCCTAGACCACCCCGCTAGGCAAAAATATTTTTGGCCGCTAGGGTGCGTCTAGATTTCTAGGCTAGTTTAACTCCGCATGTCATGACCAACACTGCCCGCAACGACCGAAATTATATATACAGTACATGTACACAAACATTACATGTCTAATGTCATTATTTTCATATCTACAAAAATCAACATGTACACAGCTTATACCAACTAAATGACCATACAAATCACCTCAATGATTCAGACACATATCAATACACTTTCACAAAAGAGTAGATCCACCGCGGTTCTGCAGCATTACATCTGGTGCATCAGACGAGAGAAGGGACCGTGTAGATATACTAAAAGTAAAGACTTGGAGCAGCACAGATGAACTATAAACTGGATTTTAATTAAGGTGCACAAAGGGACTAACGTTTCGATGCTTCATGCATCTTCCTCAGAGTCCTTGCATAGCATGGATAGAAGTGCCCATTATGTGAAAACAGAATCACAATCAGGTGTAGAAGGCGTGGCAAATCTTGGGCCTCCCTCCAAGGGCTGCACTCAATAAGTATGTTAGCCAAAGCAAGACAAAAAAATAATAATACAAGTAAACTTTTTTATACATAAGCTTTACAATTAGACAATAACTAAATGAACCAACAAGAGAAACCAAAGAAAAG
Source organism: Sardina pilchardus (assembly GCF_963854185.1). Taxonomy (NCBI): domain Eukaryota; kingdom Metazoa; phylum Chordata; class Actinopteri; order Clupeiformes; family Clupeidae; genus Sardina; species Sardina pilchardus. The sequence goes on from NC_085006.1 coordinate 21,510,976, forward strand.
GACAAGACAATTCATGAAGATGAGCAGACTCCCTTTGTGCACCTTAATTAAAATCCAGTTTATAGTTTGTCTGTGCTGCTCCGAGTCTTTACTATTAGTACATATCAATACACTGTTTCTATGGATTCAACAAGCTGATGATTACTGTAGTTCTCATTTTGCTCCTTATTTACTCTCTAAAAAACAACATAAAAACAACCCCAATCATCCACAACTCATTGTGTCCAAACATCTCAATAGAGCCAGGCTGTACTCACACTTAGCAGGTTAAAGGTTTTGCGGGCATGGGCAGTCACCTCCTTCATCCCCACCTCCCTTGGCTACATCTGCTGTACACGTAATCCACAGCCATTAGCATTGTAGCTATTACTCTATTAGCATGGCTGCCTATAATCTTTACCAGTAATTCATTTCATTATTGGAAGATGTCAGATGTCATTATTCCAGGAAAGCCATTTTTTCCAGGAAACATTAGAACTATGTCCTTGTTGTGTTTCCTTGTTAATCTATTTATGTAGCTTGTTTGAAAACCCCTCCAGTTTGACACTTCCACCTGTCAGGCCCTAATAAACATCGGTCACGCATATCCGTCAACACAAATGATCAACAATAAACTGCCATTCAAGCTTTTTTCCACTCAGGAAAACAGGGTGTGTTCACTCTTAGGCAAATGTGCTGCTGCTGCTGCTGCTGCTGCTGCTGTGTTTGTGTGCCAGGCAGGCTTGTGCACAATTCCGAATTTTAGAATTTGCCTCCATTCAATTCATGAGTTGGAATTTGAATTGAATTGGCCCCACCCCACAGGAAGTTGAATTTGAATTGGAATGGGAATGACAGGAAGTGGAATTCAATTCATGGCAATTCAAAACAAATTCACAGTCACATACTGTAACAGGACGAATGTGTTGAATCTCACATACATTCAGTTCAGGGAAAATTACATTGGAAATGTAATTGATTACTGTTTTCAATTATAAATTGTGTGTTTGTTGAGATCCTATCTGACATATTTTGTCAAACTTAATTGTTAATCACTGCAAAAAAAGGGTGTCTAAGAACAAGATAAAAACACTAAATCTGAGGTAAAAGGTACTCAAAACAAGTGAAATGGTTTGTCCATGCAGCAAGATAATTTCACTTGACAAGATTTTGGGAATTAAGATAAATAAAAAATCTAGAAATAAACATGGTATTTGGAAACTTAACATAAACTGAAATTGCTAGTTTTAAAATCAGATTACTTATAAATATAATTGTTACATCCCCAAAATAAGTAAAATATACTTAATATTAGCCTAAAATGCTGGTTGTAAAATTAGGTTACTTAAATGTAAACTGACCCAGATTATATTCCTTTTACAAGTATATTATCTGGACTTTTTGCCTTTATTCAGATAGAACAATGAAGATAGACAGGAAGCGAGTGGGCGAGTGATTGGGATATGACCGCAGGTAAGATTCGAACCGGGTCCCCGTGGGTACTTGCACGAGTACATGGTACTAATGCTGTAACCTGTTGCGCCACAGTGCCACAGCTTGTGACAAATCTAGATTACGTGTATTTAAAATTGTTACAGCCTCAGAATAAGTTAACTATAAATATAAGCATAAACTGCTGTTTTTAAGATGATATCTTAAATCTTAAATGTCATCCTAAATTAAGTCAAATTTTCTTGTTACTGAATCTTAAAACAAGCTTTATTTTGATGAGAATTTGAGGGAGAGATGTAAAAGATCTAATTTGAACAGTATTTACCTAATTTTAAGATTAAATGCCTATTTGAGACAAAAAAAAAGATGTGCTTGATTTAAGATAGTGTAAAGTTGAACACTTAAAGTAAGAAATTCACTCTTAAAACAATGTAAATGATCTATCTTGATAAGAATCAAATAATTTGCAGTGTACCCTTAAATTATGTATGTGAATTGATTTGAATTTCATTGAATTTCAATTCTACTTCCCTTAATTCAAATTCGAATTGTAATTCTGCATCCTGTTTTTGACCTCAATTCAAATTCAATTCAAACTCAAGAATTGAATTGGAATTTAGGAGTCATTCTCAATTCAATTCTGAATTTTGCACAAGCCTGGTGCCAGGGGTATGTTTGTGTATAGGCCTACTCATCTTTGTGTTGTAGGGCAGGTTTGCCCAGATGCAGATTTGCATATAACTTTGGATGTGTGTGTAACAGGAAAGATAGACACTTACTGTAAGTGTGTGTGTGTGTGTGTGTGTGTGTGTGTGTGTGTGTGTGTGTGTGTGTGTGTGTGGTATTTTGGCTGATATATCCATAAATTTCTCTCCATCTCCTACTCCATCCCCTACTCTTGCAACTTTTGTGTGGTATGTGTGGTATAATGTTGCATTTTAATTTTTAAATGAAGGGTGCAGATCATAAATGAGTAGCTGGATTAGGTTGATGTGGGCCCTTCAGACTAACATTTGATAAAAATGGTCATCTTGGGTGCCATGGTTTCAGTAAGTTTTTAGGAAATTCAGCATTCAGCATTTGGGTAGACAGACGCAGCTGTACAGGAAAGTAAAGTGGAGTGAGGTAGCCTATTATGACAAAAAAAAGGGGATGAGAAAGAGAAGAGTACAAAAGGGAGGGAAAACTATTGAGAGCTGCACACAGGAGTGAAGGAGAGAGCCAGAAAGCCAGAGAGAGAGAGAGAGAGAGAGAGAGAGAGACCTCCATACATAATCACTACTGCTGTTTTGTGTTGAGCACGGAGCTGTTTCTCCATCAATATCTGGCGCAGCTTCTCTCAAAGGAAATGAAAGCGGTACCCTCAATAACACTCCACTGAGAGCCATGCAGTGGATCCAGGTGGAAACATCAGCATCACGCTGCTCTGACTGAGGGTCACTGAGGGTTTCTCCTAACGATCCGTTTTCACAGTCAATCAGGACAATTCTGCTCCATTTCAGGGGAGCGACACTTAGCACTAAAGGTTCAGCAGCAAAGAGTCCATTTTTTTTAACAAAGGAAATGGAGCTTGAAGTGAAGCGGAGAAAGAGAGAGAGAGAGAAAGAGAGAGAGAGATTTTCTTTGTGAATGGTCATGCCAATAAAGCTTTTTTTGAGCTGAATTGAGAGCGAAAGAGAGAGAGAGAGAGAGAGAGAGAGAGAGAGAGAGAGAGAAAGAGACTAGAGAAAATGCATGTCTAAGGCTTGTTTCCCAGAAGTCTTTGCTTCTCATTCATGTGGGCCTGAAAAGGTAGTTATGGAAGAATGTGTCAGCCACCTGAACAACCAAATCATATGCTATTCATAAGCATTGCTCAGTGCACATTTTTAAATGAATGAAAGTACAGCACTGAACAACTTAAATAACCATCAGTCCATTCAGCCAAGATTGGAACTCATCTTATTTTCACTTCACTTCATTTCACTTAAATTCACCACAGTCCAGAACTCTCATAAAACACTCACTATTGTATATGAAGACAGAAGAGCACAGTGGAATCTAAAATGTATATTTAAAAGTAACACGATGGAAGCCTATTTTGCTGTCAGATAAACTGATAGCATCTGATGCGCGGTGATGGGTTTTCCCCAAAAAAGTGCTTCCCTCTTCCTCTTTGCGTGTGCTGCTCAGTGCTAGCTGGTTACTTTTGCATACTGTAGGTGTTACAGTCAACTCGTTCCCCTCGACCGAAACATATAGAGGCACACGGACAACGCTCAAACCAAATATCAATTTATTCAAGTAAAGCGAAATGTTACCAAATA
>NC_085006.1:21524712-21527212 GCF_963854185.1 Sardina pilchardus
TATGTTTTGAGGACGGGCATCTGTCCTTTATATCCTTAAAATGATATTGTGTACAATCTAAGCTTCTGAGGATGACAAGTTGTGACTGAACGTCCCTGTGTGTATGTGAAGCTGTACTGAGGAATCATGTATGATACATTATGCATATGATGAACATAATTATATGAACATATATAACATATATGAAGAACAATTTATTTAAGCGTTAAGCGGACGCAAGCACACAACATACATCTACTCACATTTGCATTCCATCATTAAAGTATTAAAGTATTAATATGTGTGTGATAGAGAGGGAGGTTGAGAAAGACAGAGGGAAAAGAGAGAGAGAGAGAGAGAGAGAGAGAGAGAGAGAAAGAGTAAGAGAGAGATGTAAGGAAATACTATGCACTCTTAAAATATTAAAACAATAAAAAATAGATCTTCATCTTTGATCTGTGCATGTACATGCACGTCTTTCTGTTTGTCTGAGTATGTTAGAGAGTGAAAAGGAGTGTGTGTGTGTGTGTGTGTGTGTGTGTGTGTGTGTGTGTGTGTGTGTGTGTGTGTGCGTGCGTGTGTGCGCAGTAGACTTTTGTGTTCCTAGCTGAACTAGAGAGTTCATTAGTGAATATCCCTATTTATTGCCCTCCTGCACTAGAGACATGCATGAGCCCCAGCTGTCTGCAAGACGAGCTCTTAGAAATGTCTGTCTTTCCAATCATTCCAATTAACATTCCTTGAACATCACAGTCATTCTGGCCTGGTAAGACACACACACACACACTCACACACACATAATCCAAGACACACACACACACACACGCACACACATGCGCACCCACACATACACACTGGACAACACACACACACACATACACACATACATGCCCACAGGCATACACATTTGAAAATCCCCACTATCAAGTGGCCGTCGTAATTAACATCTCTTTCCCAGCAGTGCTTTCTCGTTAAGCACAGAATGGAACCTTGCTCTGAAATCTTTAATCTTGCCTCTCCACTCTCATTTGAATGGACTCCAACTGAATGGCCTGCCGTGACTCACAGCCTCCATGGAGCTGATCAGCAGCTACTGGACATGGAGAACCCTCTCAGGCACGATGGGCCCATGTGTGAAAAAGACTGCAACTGCAAGTTAATGCTGGTCACAGTGACCCTGTGTGTGTGTGTGTGTGTGTGTGTGTTTGTGTGTGTGTGTGTGTGTGTGTGTGTGTGTGTCCAGTGTGTCTGTGTGGGTGCACTTGCACATTTGTGTGTGTGCGTTGGTGAGTGTGTGTGTGCGTGTGTGTGTGTGTGTGTGTGTGTTTCGGGGGGGGGGGGGGGGGGGGGGGTATTGTGTGTGTGTGTGTGTGTGTCCAGTGTGTCTGTGTGGGTGCACATGCACATTTGTGTGTGTGCGTTGGTGTATGTGTGTGTGTGTGTGTGTGTGTGTGGGGGGGGGGGTATTGTGTGTGTGTGTGTGTGTGTGTGTGTGTGTGTGTGTGTTACCTGGGCATTTAGAATGGGATGGCCTACTCTACACTGACCTTCAGCCAGAGAGAGTGCCAAAGGGGACACATGGGAAATGAAGTCTTTACTGAAACAGGAGGGAAGCGAGCATGGACCTTTTCCTTTCCCAGGCTCAACTCCTCATGACTTGGAGAAACTACTAGAGTCATTTGGTTCAAATAAACAAAACAAAAAGCAATTGTGTGACACATTCATCTGCAAATATAAATTATTTAAAGGTGCATTATGCAAGATTTCCATCTTTACAAAGACAATTTGATGGTTAACGAACCATCATGACAATCATGAAACATGACCTTGTCAGACCTGGCATGATATGGACCATATCTGGTCCAATTCTGGGTCACATCTGGAGTGGATCTGGTTTAAGTGGGACATGGATGACGACTTTCAGATTAAATTAAACAATTTGGAGCATTTGTTCTACTCAGAATCCTCTGTCCAGTGGGAAATGTGTAAAAGCACTTTGACAATAGTAGTACTAGCTGTTTATGTGGTTCTGCATTATAATCTTCTTCTCACCTGTCCCTCCCCCCTTCCTCTCTTTCTCTCTCCATTTCCCTTTCTCTCTCTTTCTATCTCTTGCTCTCCATTTCCCTCTCTCTCTCTCTCTCTCTCTCTCTCTCTCTCTCTTCTCTCTCTCTCTCTGTGTTGCGTGTGGTCCTGGGAATAATAACCAGATCGCATGAGTAGGTTTGGTAGTGCCATCACCATGAAACAGTACACAAAGCTCTTTGAAGATGTTTTTTTCCTGTTGTCAACCCTTCACCTCCACAACAAAAGCATTTCCATTGTGTACAGGGGGAATAAGTGGTGAGAAGTTTGCTATTTACAACAGCAGATTAAAATATAAATACATCATGAGCTCTACAGTCGCCAAAAATACCCCAAACCTGCATAGTGTACCTTTAAGTTTTTTTTTTTTTTCATTAGCCCTTGAATCTTTCTGGAAAACTCCGGAAACACACGTCCTAATTAGAGGCCCCATCTA
>NC_085006.1:21536600-21539100 GCF_963854185.1 Sardina pilchardus
ATATATATATATACAGTGAGGAGAAAATGTATTTGATACCATGCTAAAGTTGCCTAAAAAGAGGAATAGAAAATCGTCATTTGACAATTGATCTTAATGTCTTAATTCAAAAATTGAGTAAAAATAAAACCGCTAAGTACGCCAATTTTCTTTGTGATGGAAGAATGTTTCGTAAATAAATAAATGTTCTTCCTAAATGCTAGGGGGAAGTAAGTATTTGACCCCCAATGTAACCCTATGGGAATTCAACACATAGGGTTAACATAGGGGCGGGCAGATTTTTATTTTTTAAGGCCAGCTATTTTATGGATTCAGGATATTATGCATCCTGATAAAGTTCCCTTGGCCGTTGGAATTAAGATAGCCCCACATCATTACATACCTTTCACCATAGCTAGAGATTGGCATGGTGCTTTTTCCAGTAGGCCTATTAGCCTGTTTGATGCTCATTGAGCTCAATGCAAATCAAACAGGCTAATAGGCCTACTGGAAAAAGCACCATGCCAATCTCTAGCTATGGTGAAGGGTATGTGATGATGTGGGGCTATTTTAATTTCAAAGGCCAAGGGAAATTTATCGGGATGCATAATATCCTAGATCCATGAAATAGCTGGCCTTTAAAAATAAAAATCTGCCTGCCCCTATGTTAACCCTATGTGTTAAATTCCCATAGGGTTACATAGGGGGTCAAATACTTCCTTCCCCTAGCATTTAAGGAAAACATTTATCTATTTACGATACATTCTTCAATCACAAAGAAAATTGGTGTCCTTGGCGGTTTGATTTGTACTAATTTTTTGAGTTAAGGCATTAAGATCAATTGTCAAATGATGATTTTATATTCCTGTTTTAGCAGGGTATCAAATACATGTGCTCCTCACTGTATATATATAGAGAGAGAGAGAGAGAGAGAGAGAGAGAGAGAGAGAGAGAGAGAGAGATGGAAAGGGAAAGAGAGAGTGTTCACTAACACTCATCTATTCCAGGTCTTGCAGGTCGATGAAAAGAAATGAATTATGGGAAAGCTAATTTCACAGGAGTCACACAAGGGATGAGATGGGGATCAATCAGAGATAGATGGATGGTAAAGAGAGTGAGAAAGTGAAAGAGGGAGAGAGAGAGAAAGAGGGAGAGAAAGAGAGAGAGAGAAAGAGGGAGATGGGGTAAACTGGAAAGGGAATGCAAAAAAGGATGATGACATAATCGGTTTCCAATTACATAGTTACAGTAGTTATAGATCTGTAAATCATGTGTGTGGGTTTGTCAATGTGCATAGGATTGGTCATGTGTTGGTAGGATTTGTGTGTGAGAGAGTATAAGGAATGTGGGAGAGACCAACTGTTGTAGTTCTGCATGGGGAGGGAAATTGTAGTAATTGTCCAGTGAGATGGACATAACAAAACATCAACATCAGAACATCACACAGCTGTAAACACCACCTGGCAAACTGACTGTTTTCCCCCACCCAGCAGCATGAGTCATGAGTCAAAAACATCAGGCGACAAACACTTGCAATGCTGCACAGCGCTGTAGCTCTCGAACTCGTTTACTGATTTACTTTCTGCAATCCATTTAAAGGCACACTATGCAGTCTCGGGTAGATTTGTTTACAACTCCCCCTAGAGTCGTCATGGAGAACTTGTATTTAACATTACTAAATACCACTCTCGCAGAGCCGTCTCATCACTCAAGGCCTGAGCCCCTCCCCCTTGTATACCTTTGCTGATTTTTAGTGAAAGCCTGACCGAGTGAGACTTTCTCTTTTCCTCTTCTTTGACTCTTCTGACCGTGCTTTCTTCGTTTTCCTTTTTCTTCCATAGAGGCCGATTACTAACTAAAATAAAGCAATGCAGTCAGTGTCTATGGGAGCAAAACGGGACAGTTCCATTCTGCATACTGTAAGTGGAAGTCACCTTTTACTCTAAAAAACAACTTTTTCTCTTATCAACCAATAAGAGCAGATGCATCATAATTGTGTATGCAGTATTACTATCTATAATGATGAACAATACCAATGAACCACAATTTTGGGACGTGGAATGAATCATTTAATTTTTCTGTTAGAGCTAGCTAGCTAACGCTACTGGAGCTAGCTAGCTAACATAATTACACTATTGGGCTTGAAATGAAACAAACATGTCTAGATTAGGACAAATGTTTCCAAATGTAAACATGAATCAAGTTTTTCGGCCAAGTATACTTGCATATACAAGGAATTTGGTCTCTACATTTATCCCATCTGTGAATTAGTGAACACACACAGCACACAGTGAACACTGAGGGAGGTGAAGCACACACTAACCCGGAGCAGTGAGCTGCCTGCTCAAACCTGAAGCCCAACCAGCCCTAGCCAGTAGGCCTTAGCAGTGAAATTCAAATTCTGTTGTGTTATATTAGGCACACACGGTTGTGAGGTATCTGAACAAGTACTTCCGGGATTTCTAAAATCCCTGATAAAAGATGGCCAGAGCTGTATTTCGCTGCTAAACTTGCTATAGAA